>NC_044031.1:600126565-600426565 GCF_901765095.1 Microcaecilia unicolor
ACAGAATTTAGAGGTTTTTCTGGCCAATGATGAGGAAGTCCAACCCTGAGTGACCTTTACTTTGCGTCATGGGGTTTCTCGAGGCTTTTTCCTCTAAAAGTCTTTCACAGGGAGTACTTGCACTAAAATAGCTACACACATTTTGTGGAGGACCTATACAATATTATTTACCTTGATCTGAATGCTTTAGGTGCCTCGCCCCGATTGTTTGATCTTTAAATAACTGCCATCCTACTATACAATTTCAACATGAGGTTCATTAATCAGAAATATGTTTTCTACATGTTAAAGTTAGTAGTTGTAATGGTGTGTTTGGAACAGACATTTACACCAAAAGTACTGATCAAAATACTCTTCTGGCATTTGATAGTATGAATCCTTACCATACAAAAAATAGTCTTCCCTTTGCTCAATTTTTGCGGTATAGGAGGATATGTGACTCTCTAAAAAAAAATACAAGGCGGCTGCTATACAATTAAAAAACAAGTTACAGATACAGGGATATCCAAAGAAAGTGATCAAGCATGCTTATAAAAGAGTTCTTTTTAACCAACGTGAATTCCTATTGGAGGATAAAAATCGGTTTGTCTTCAGATTCTGCTATTTCCTATATATTACAATATACATCTTTATCTCCGAAAACAGCTAAAATTGTTCAGGAAAATTGGAGCATTTTGTCAGCTCATGATATTTTTGCTTAGAAAAGTTGTTTGATCTCTTATTCAAGAAGAGCTAATTTTGCTGATTTGCTGTATCAATCAGATGTCTGGACAGACAGATTGGTTCAGAACCCGGGACACTCCAAACATGGTCATTTACATTAGATGTTCTACGAACTGTACATCTAAGGCAGTAGTATATCTCATTAGATGTCCTTGTGGATTGCAATACATAAGTCAAACCAAGCATATGTTAAAAACCAGATTGATTAAACATAAACATTGTATTAATGCTGAGAAAGTTTACATGCCCTTGGTGAAACATTGTGTGACCTTGAAACACTCATTTGAGCAATTGCGATGCATGGCCATTGAACAATTGGAGGACAATGGATGTAGCGGGGACATCTCTCGCTGTCTTCATCAAAAAGAGCAAAAGTGGATATATAAGTTAACACTATAACACCGAATGGTTTGGGATAAACACAAAGGAATCCTGTTTAGAAGGAATGGATCCACGGAATCTTAGCAGAAACTGGGTGGCGACGCCGGTAATTGGGAGGTAAAACCGGTGCTGGGCAGACTTCTTCGGTCTACACCATGATCGTAACTGAATAGATAGGGATGGGCTGGAGTGTAAATGTTAAGGGGCTTCGACGTTAGCTTCAGAACTTTTAGTACAACAGTGCTGGGCAGACTTTTACGGTCTGTGCCCTGAGTTTATCTTGTTGGGCAGACTGGATGGACCATTCAGGTCTTTATCTGTTATCATTTACTATGTTACTGTATTGGAGTGGGAGGCGTTCTATTGATTTAAAGCTGGTTCAATTAATTTCCTGTGAAGTATAACATCTCATTGGTCTGTTTTAATGATGACATGCAAGGGGTGGTTCTTTTGGAGAGTGTTTATAACAGCTGTCACCATTTTGTTGTTGGATTAAGAAACTGAAAAAACCTTTTCCTGTTCAATTCCTCCTGAGGTAGAAATGAAACAAGGGGGCCCATTGTTGGGGAGTTACATTGTGCTACAGTGGAATCACTTTTGGAGTTTTGCTCGGCTGGATATTTCTACAGACGTTTGTGGGTTGCGGCAGCCAACTGGGTGATATAAGCTAAGTGGATTTTTTTCCTGTGCACAAGTAGTATTTTGTATGTTTTGCAGTGTGATACATATGACATTAACCCTGTAGGTTATTGTTCTTTGTATATTCTCCTCTGTTTTTTGGCTGTAGTGGTTTTTTTCTTCGAGTTGGAGTTGTTTTCCACTGCAGTTTGTTTCAGAGGATAATTCAAACCTGTGATAAGAGCCATTTAAGGGGGAACATCATCTCTGTAGGTGCCCCTGGCTATTGAGGTTTCCCTTTTTAAAAATATATTCTTTATAGATAATCTCTAGGGCTACTGTTATGCTTTAGGGCAAACTGAGTAGTATTGGTTTCATCAAGTAGTATACTATGCCATACTTTGTATTGTTGTTTGAATATTTTTACTGTGTAATTTTCTATTGCTTATATTTAACATTCTTGCTGTACACCGCCTTGAGTGAATTCCTTCAAAAAAGCGGTAAATAAATCCTAATAAATAGCAATAAATAAATAAAATAATTCATAGGTATATACACATACAAATGATTTGCACACAAAAATGCACACCCCTATTTCTGCATAAATTTCCTTTATAAAACTGGATAAAGAACAACAATGCCCATGATTAGTCTTGTCGAATCAAACCCTTTCCAGATCTGTTTCAGATTTAATAAGAAAATTCAGCTAGCTCTGAGCTTCTCCTACACTGAAATGTGCAGTAATGCTGATGAGCCACAATGACATTTGCCAGCATAAGATAGCAAGAAGGGTCCTTTCACCCCAAAAAGTCAACAAAAGGAACATAGTAGCTTAAATGATGTGCCCAGGGCTGTACGTTAGATATTCCATCCCAAAAAATATTAGGGCTGAATCAGTTCCGGAGAGAAATGGAAATCTGTAGGAGTGTGCATGGATTCCTTTTTGTTTTCCTTTGTTTTGTTTTTTTAACATTTCATATTTGTCATTTCACTTATTTAAAACAAAACCAAAGTGAATGAAAAGAAACACAGAAGAAAGAAGTTAAAATGTTGGGCCTGGCCCCTCCCAGCTGAAAAACCCAGTACCTTTTAAATAATAATAATTAAAAAAGATTTCCTGCAGACTTCCCACTTGTGTCTTACCCTATCTGTGAATCTTTATAGAGCAGAAGTAATCCACAGTCACTATTCTGAATTACTTCTATACAACAATATGGAACTGTGGATGGGGTATGAGCTCAGGTGGAGGTTATTGATGATGGTAGGGGGTGGGGTAGGAGTGCACAAAAGTTTTAAAATTTAGAAGGTTGTTTTTTGTTGTTTTTTTCGGTGGAGGCATGGGGGTTACATTTGGTTTAAAAAACACTTGAATAAAAAACTAATGATATACTAGATGAAGTTTCTTTTGGTTTCTTTAGTTTTCAAAATGAAATAGGAAATGTCATAAAAATGTCCTTTTTTGTTGAAACAAAGTCTTCCTATCTGCTATTCTGATGAGCATTAGGAGGATAATAAGTAGGGTAACTGACCTTCATTCCATCTAGTCCAGGAGGTCCAGGCAGACCTTGTGGTCCAGGTTCCCCCTGAAAAAGTATATAGAAGGGTTTAACACAATTGTTGCCTTTAACAATAGTTAATTTTTCAATATAAATACAAGTTTCTGTAAACATAAAATCCCACAAACAAACATGCATTAAGCACAGTAGTATTTGACAAGACAGTGGAGAGAAGAACTGGGGAGTATGTATAAATTATGTTACAAATGACTCTTGAAATATTTTAAGGTCAGTCTTGAATTTTGTCAAACTGCTTTCTAGTCTTAGACTAAAGGGAATTGCATTCCATAGTGTAGGTCCAGTAACATTAAAGATACTAGTGTGAATTGTTTCTAAACAGATTTTCCTAAAGGAGGGGATCGAAAGCCTTTACAATAAACAAACATGACAACCACACTCCCAGGTTTATGGAAGGGAACTTGTAGTATTTACTGCACTTACATTCTTTCCATAAGCTCCATCTTTGCCTGGAGGTCCTGTGTAACCTTTATCACCTTTGAAACCTGGCAAGCCTGGAAGACCTTGGGGTCCAGGAGGACATCCACTGCACACATCCTAAGCCAGAAAGATATAAGGATATATCAACAATGAGAACAATATCAGTGAGGTAAACATTTCTGACGTCAGATAAGAGACCTATGTACTAATGGATACGAATGTGCAGAGGCAAAAAATGTCAGTTTGTTTTTGGTATATTTTGTCAAATTATTTAGTGATTTTCTGTCATTTCACTTTAAACATTCAGGGGTCGATATTCATCCGGCAGTGCTCTTTGTTTTGGTGACCGCCGCCGGAGTTATTGTAAGCTCTTATTAGATTGTAAGCTCTTTGAGCAGGGACTGTCTTTCTTCTATGTTTGTGCAGCGCTGCGCATGCCTTGTAGCGCTATAGAAATGCTAAATAGTAGTAGTAGTAATATTCAATACTAGGCCTTGTCCGGGCTTCAGCACTGCATATCCAGTTTTACAGAGTCGGCTAATGCAGAGCTGGTTAAGTCCAATATTCAGCACTTAACTGGCTATAGATTACCACATAACATAGTAACATAGCATAGTAACATAGTAGATGACGGCAGAAAAAGACCTACACGGTCCATCCAGTCTGCCCAAGATAAACTCATATGTGTATACCTTACCTTGATTTGTACCTGTCTTTTTCAGGGCACAGACCGTATAAGTCTGCCCAGCAGTATTCCCCGCCTCCCAACCACCAGTCCCGTCTCCCATCACCGGCTCTGGCACAGACCGTATAAGTCTGCCCTCCACTATCCACACCTCCCAACCACCAACCCCTCTTCCCCCCATCTGCTCCGCCACCCAATGTTAGCTAAGGTTCTGAGGATCCATTCCTTCTGCACAGGATTCCTTTATGCATATCTCACGCATGTTTGAACTCAGTTACCGTTTTCATCTCCACCACCTCCTGCGGGAGGGCATTCCAAGCATCCACCACCCTCTCCGTGAAAAAATACTTCCTGACATCTTTTTTGAGTCTGCCCCCCTTCAATCTCATTTCATGTCCTCTCGTTTTACCGCCTTCCCATCTCCGGAAAAGATTCGTTTGCGGATTAATACCTTTCAAATATTTGAACGTCTGTATCATATCACCCCTGTTCCTCCTTTCCTCCAGGGTATACATGTTCAGGTCAGCAAGTCTCTCTTCATACGTCTTGGAACGCAAATCCCATACCATTCTCGTAGCTTTTCTTTGCACCGCTTCCATTTTTTTAACATCCTTCGCAAGGTATGGCCTCCAAAACTGAACACAATACTCCAGGTGGGGCCTCACCAATGTCTTATACAGGGGCATTAAAACCTCCTTTTTTCTGCTGGTCACACCTCTCTCTATACAGACTAGCAATCTTCTAGCGACGGCCACCGCCTTGTCGCACTGTTTCGTCGCCTTCAGGTCCTCAGATACTATCACCCCAAGATCCCTCTCCCCGTCCGTGCCTATCAGACTCTCCCCGCCTAACACATACGTCTCCCTTGGATTTCTACTCCCTAAGTGCATCACTTTGCATTTCTTCGCATTGAATTTTAATTGCCAAACGTTAGACCATTCTTCTAGCTTCTTCAGATCTTTTTTCATGTTTTCCACTCCCTCCGGGGTGTCCACTCTGTTGCAAATCTTGGTGTCATCCGCAAAAAGGCAAACTTTACCTTGTAACCCTTCGGTAATGTCACTCACAAATATATTGAACAGAATCGGCCCCAGCACCGATCCCTGAGGCACTCCACTACTCACCTTTCCCTCCTCCGAGCGAACTCCATTCACCACCACCCTCTGGCGTCTGCCCGTCAACCAGTTCCTAATCCAGTTTACCACGTCTGGCCCTATCTTCAGCCTATCTAGTTTATTCAAGAGCCTCCTGTGGGGAACTGTGTCAAAAGCTTTGCTGATAACTAAGTAGATTACATCTACAGCACATCCATGATTCAATTCTCCAGTCACCCAATCAAAGAATTCAATGAGATTTGTTTGGCACGATTTACCCTTGGTAAAAGCATGTTGTCTCTGATCTTGCAACTTATTGGTTTCCAGGAAATTCACTATCCTTTCCTTCAGCATCGCTTCCATTACTTTTCCAATAACCGAAGTGAGGCTTACCGGCCTGTAGTTTCCAGCTTCTTACCTATCAATACTTTTGTGAAGACGGACCACATCCGCTGTTCTCCAATCCCACTGAACCTCTCCCGTCTAGGATTTATTAAACAAATCTTTAAGAGGACCCGCCAGAACCTCTCTGAGCTCCCTCAATATCCTGGAGTGGATCCCGTCCGGTCCCACGGCTTTGTCCACCTTTAGATTTTCAAGTTGTTCATACACTCTCTTCCATGAACAGTGATATATCCACTCCACTCTCATATGTAATTTTGCCAGTCAATTGTGGTCCTTCTCCAAGATTTTGTTCTGTGAAAACAGAACAAAAGTAGCAAATGTGCTTTTTCTTCATCATTATCTACATAGCGGTTCTCAGCATCTTTTAGTCTCACAATTCCCTTTTTAGTCTTCCTCCTTTCACTAATATACCTGAAGAAATTTACCTCCTTACCTTTCTAGCCATTTGTTCTTCCGCTTGCGCTTTTGCTAGACGTATCTTTCTCTTGGCTTCTTTCAGTTTCATCCGGTATTCCTCTCCGTGTTCCTCTTCTTGAGTTTTTCTGTATTTCTGGAACACCAACTCTTTAGCCTTTATTTTCTCAGCCACTTGCTTGGAGAACCATATCGGTTTCCATTTTCTCTTGCTTTTATTTACTCTCCTTACATAAAGGTTTGTGGCCCTATTTATAGCTTCTTTCAGCTGTGCCAAGAACAGACACGGAAGACGGCACTGACACTCTTGGCACACAGGAGACCATCTGCCGAAGCGAGAGCTGTAGATATCGCATGTGAGCACAACTCATGGCACTACCTCCAAAGTAGCCATCACAGAGGCCAAGACATGAACGAACTGCCAGGCCCGAGGACTCGGTGCCCTGAGCAGACTGCATACCCGAGTCTGACGCTAGATCCTCCAGTCCTCAGTCAAGAACAAAATCGTATCAGAGCTACCTAGGATGGGACAAGGTGTCTCATTTGAAGAATGACCACCCAGCCCAAGGATTCCAACAGCGAGACCTGGGAAGATTAACTCTCGGTACTCGTCTAGAGCGTAGCACACTATGATGCCGCAACACTCCCAAAGCTATGAAAAGGTACATGGAGCCGTAGCCATGCTGAAAGGCAAAGTCTGGAACTGAACATGAGGGTCCAGAACAGCCAAACAGAGAAACCGCAGATGAGGGAGCCAAAGAGGAAAGAGTCGAAATGCTTCCTAGAGGAGAAGTGCAGGGAAGAATGATAAATTGAAGTAGCTAGCTGAATATAGCTAGCTGTCCAATATAAAGAAAAAATGCAAAAGTGAAATAAAAGCCTTAGAGACACTGCAACATACAGCTAGCTAGTGGTGCCACAGATACAGTGGAAGCTGGAACTGGTATGCAAGTTTGACCAGTGTCAAAGTGCAATACTAGAAGAGCAGAGCTGCTGTGGGAGACCACCACAGCTAACCTTTGGCACTATAGCATAGTGTAAGCTGACCCAGGTATGCAATCAACTGCTTGTCAAGGCAAGCAATATGGGAGAGTGAAGTAATATGCCCCATATGAAAAGGAGCTAAGGGCCACAGCTAACCTTTGGCACTGTAGCATACATAAGTACATAAGTACATAAGTAGTGCCATACTGGGAAAGACCAAAGGTCCATCTAGCCCAGCATCCTGTCACCGACAGTGGCCAATCCAGGTCAAGGGCACCTGGCACGCTCCCCAAACGTAAAAACATTTAAGCTATCCCAGCTATGCAATGAACTACTTGTCAAGGCAAGCAATATGGGAGAGTGAAGTAAAATATGCCCCATATGAAAAGGTGGAGGAGTAGCCTAGTGGTTAGTGCAGTGGACTTTGATCCTGGGGAACTGAGTTTGAGTCCCACTGCAGCTCCTTGTGACTCTGGGCAAGTCACTTAACCCTCCATTGCCCCTGGTACAAATAAGTACCTGAATATATGTAAACCGCTTTGAATGTAGTTGCAAAAAAAACCTCAGAAAGGTGGTATATCAAGTCTCATTTCCCTTCCCTTCCCCTTCTAATATGATGCACAAACCAACCTTAAACCTGTGACCTTCAGGTTGAAAGCCAGACATCTTCCAGAAAAAAACCTATTTGCTGAAACTACTGCAGCTGGAGATAATGCTCCCATGGCAGCACTGAGGTTCCTTGGTTACCACAGAGACCAGAGCACTAGCCCCAGAAAATAACAGTATGTAACATTTCCTACAGAAGCTTGGAGCCAAAGAGGGGCATAATCGAACGGGGGTGGTCATCTCTAAGGCTGGCCCCGCAAAGCGGCATACTGTATTATCGAAACAAGATGGCCGGCCATCTTTCGTTTCAATAATACGGTCGGGGCCGGCCAAATCTCAACATTTGGGCCGGCGTTAGAGATCACCGCCATTGGTTTCCGCCAATAATGGAAACTAATGGTGGCCATCTCAAACCCGGCCAAATCCAAGCCATTTGGTTGTGGGAGGAGCTAGCATTTATAGTGCACTGGTCCCCCTCACATTCCAGGACACCAACCGGGCACCATAGGGGGCAGTGCAGTGGACTTCACAAATTGCTCCCAGGTGCATAGCTCCCTTACCTTGTGTGCTGAGCCCCCCGAAAACCCCCAAACCCACTACCCACAACTGTACAACACTACCATAGCCCTTATGAGTGAAGGGGGACACCTAGAGGTGGGTACAGTGGGTTTCGGGTGGGTTTTGGAGGGCTCACATTTACCACTACAAGTGTAACAGGTAGGGGGGGATGGGCCTGGGTCCACCTGCCTGAAGTGCACTGCAGTACCCACTAAAAACTGCTCCAGGGACCTACATAGTGCTGTCATGGAGCTGGGTATAACATTTGAGGCTGGCAAAAAAATGTTTTTTTATTTTTTGGGGGGTGGGGGGGGGGGGGTGAAGGGGGTTGGTGACCACTGGGGGAGTAAGGGGAGGTGATCCCCTATTTCCTCTGGTGGTCAGCTGGTCAGCTGGGGCACTTTTTTGAGGCTTGGTCCTAAAAATAAATGGACCAAGTAAAGCCGGCCAAGTGCTCGTCACAGCCGGCCTTTATTCCATTATCGGCCGAAGCCGGCCATCTCGTAACCACGCCCCCATCCCGCCCACGGTACCTCTTGAACTTTGGCCGGCCCTGTGACGGAAAGCAGTCGAAGCTGGCCAAAATCGGCTTTCGATTATACCGATTTGGCCGGGTTTAGGAGATGGCCGGCCATCTCCCAATTTGTGTCAGAAGATGGCCGGCCTTCTCCTTCGAAAATAAGCAGGATAGGCACTAAACCTAGAAACTCCCTTCTAAAGGTGCAGAAAAAAAGAAAAACTACAGCACCTGGTATTCCCATGCAGTCTCCCATCCAAGCAGAAATAGGGCCCAATTCTGATGAGCTTCCAATTTCAAAGTGGATCAAGCACACTCAGGATGGTGTACCCATAGACAATACCTATACTGCCAATATAAAGAGTTCCACAAAGGATGTGAGGGAAACTTTCAGGGAGTTTACGCAACTGCCCTCAGAGAAAAAACTGAGGGGACCGAAAAGTCTGTAAATAAAAAAACGAAATAGGCCCTTTCAGAGGGCCAACACACAAGGAGTCCTGCTCTGATGCTGTTCACTGTTTCCCACACCAAGAACAGCCTTTAGCCAATGCAGGAGCTATAAGAAAATCTTAACTCACCACAGACAGTGAGGCCTATCGGAGACTGTTGCCATCAATGCACCCACTTATGCAAACATGGCTTTCCAGCTCAGGTGATTCTTGCTGCCTTTGTGCAGAAAGGGACTGCCCTGAAAAGACTCTCTCCGAATAGAGGAAGACAGGAGAGCAATGGAACCTTCTGCTAAGCTGGAGAGTAAACATCCCCTCTTCGGGGCAGGGTCCACCAATGGAGACTAAAACAGGGAACAAGCCAGAAATCTTCAAAGGCTGAACTAAAAAGGAACTATCAGTTCCCCTACCAGACTTCTGTAACATATAGGCATATGGAACTGCAGAATGTATTCGGGGGGAAGGTCAGAACCCCCAGCCCCAGAGAAACTCCCAGATTGGCTGGCTGATGTGCATCCTGAAAAACAAGGAGCACCGCAGAAGGACCATCAGATTCCTTCAGGAAAACTTTGCCTTCTAGAACCCATCCGCCCAAGATGGGAGTAAGCTCCCTGAGCCCGAAGCTATCGAGGGGGAACCAGAGAGAGATCCCAATGACTCTACCTCCAACATGGCACCCAGCTGCCTCTCCTGGAACACTGGATCTACTGCAAAGGGTAGCAAAGCCATTACTGTACCCGAAGAAACCCTCAAAAGGGGCGGGCTATAGACAAATGCTGAAGGGGCAAAAGCCACTTCAACCAGTGGATGTGGAAAAAAAGGAGGAAGAAATCTGGGCACAAAACAATTCCTCCGAATCAGGAGAGGTCAGTACAAACCCTGAAGGGGTCCCCATAGCAGAGGTGAAGTCATCAATGCAGCCAACAGCCGGAAAGCGGGAGCCGCATTGGGAGGCGCCAAAAGAAACTGGGGTGTGCACCAGACACCTCAGAGCGGGAATCCCGTTTGAGAGAAGGAAATCCTTGGTGCCTGCCTGTGCCTCCTTGAACCCGGCAACAGAAGTCCCTGCTGCCGCCAACGCTTGACCAGAACACAAGAATCCTATGGTGGCCTCCGCTACCAATACCGCATGTCCCCCAATGGCAGAAAAAAATGCACTCACCGGAGATGCGCGCAGCCAGACTTCCCACTGACATCGGGACCTCCCAGGCAAGCCTGCCACCAAATCGGCTCAGCAGGCTACACACACACATACAGCAACTCCAGAGATGCTGACCCCAAGGCTCCTCTTAGTAACCTGCTGACCTGTTGCAGCAGCAGAGCCTGTGTCCCAAATTGCTCTTTTTTTTAACAGCTGATAACAGCAGCAAACAGAGGTCTGTTGTGGACTAGAGTTTTTTGGGGGGTTTTTTAAGTGAGGATGGCTACAGTCCAAACAAGTCCAAACTGTGAGGAAAGGGACCAAGTGGTGAGGTATGGACCCAGGCCACCAGGTATGCCCGTAAAGCTGACACAGAGCCCAAATACCCCCTAAGCTCAACTGGCCAAAAGGTCCAGGAACAGGCCCAAGACAAATCCAGGAGCTGCAGAGACACCGTCTACCACCTGCTAGAGATAGAGATATACTGAAGTGAAGGAGGAGCTGACCGTCTGGTATCACTGCCTTCAGCTTTGTAATCTCTATTGCCACCTGCAGGTAGATGGACACAACACACCAGTTCCTGGATTCATCTGCTGCATACGCTAAGGAAATGGTAAATATAGTTTACATGTATATTGCAAGAGCATGGCCTTTGTATGCACATGCTCTTTATATCACTGTTTTGGTATATCAGGCATAAAATCATGTGCAGTATATACACGTGCTAAGATGAACATTGTTGATTTTAGTATATTTTTTTAACAGATTCTTACTTTATCATAGTGAGCATTTCCTACAAGTGGACCAGGTATTTTTTACATGGTAAACAGTGGAACTATCATCCTGACACTGTGACTCATCATCACCTTACCAAAGCCATGATGACCATGGTCACTGCACTTGTCATGATCTTGTTGGCTGAGAAATGATGTCATTTTACACATGAAAACCAGAAAAAACTATGGGATGACCAAATCATGCAGACACATAGCTGAGATATGTGAGTTGTCATCCTGAAGATACCTATTCTCAGTGCTGTTTTTTGTTTTTACTCACAGCTCAAACAAGGGGGTTTTATTTTATTTTGGGGGAGTCCCAAAATAAACCTTAATTGTTTGGGTTAAGAATATAAAAACAATCAAATTATTGCCTAGTAAATACCTCCTGCTACCCAACATTTAGATATGTTTAACCTGACAGCATCAAACAAGTCCACACAATTGCTAATGCTGGCCATGTGTCTCATTACCACTAGGAATCTTCTTTTCTTGTCTTATGCTTTCCTGAGTTCAGTTACCAGAAGTTATATAAGCTGCTGAGCTACCATCTTAGTGCGGGGAAGGGGACAAAGTGGAGTTTGGGGGAGAGAGATATTGAAAATTGCTTTGGAATTGTTAAGGGAAGTGATATATAAATGAAAATAAATATGCCAACTTCCTCCATTAGGTGTCTGTTCCACCATCCTTTCTATGAAGGCATACATCCTAAAATAGATCCAGAGTTTACTCCCCTCCAGTCTCATACCACAACATTTAGTCTTAAAACTTTCACTGACAGATGTATGTCTATTATACATTTTAAAAATTCTCATCCCCTCATCATGCATCCTTTCCAGAGCACAATTAGGCATTACATTCCCCTCCCTCTACCAGTTTCATAACAAGATCACAAGATCTTTGTACTGTAAGTAATTTCCCATTATTCAAGGCATTTGTTATGTGTTGGTGGTATTTCTACAGCAGTAAATTTCCAGTCCTCCCTTACCTTAATAAGAAGGTTTATGTCTCCAGGTGAAAGGATTGGAGTAGGTCCCTATAGAAATAAATATTGTATTACATTTAAGATAACAATTTCAGAAAAAGAACAGATTCAAGTTTTTGCATATATACCTTTGAATCATGCTCCCTTGAAGGTGAAAATAAACCTTTGTGGCCTGGCAATTTTCTTCTCCTCCTCCTCTGTGCTTTCAGCTCAGTTTGATATAGTCTCTATCAGCCCCACTTATTTTTAAACACCTATCTAGCTCAACCACTACAGCAGTGGTCCTTAGCCAAAGGCCACAAACTCTGCAGAGCAAAAATCAGGTTTGGGAATTGAAGGACTTTCTGAAAGGCAACACACTAAACTACAGACCATTTCTAATAACTCATTTGCCTTACCTTATAATTCTGCAAAACCAAACCCCACTACACTTTGGGAGGGGTAGGGGTAATTATAAAGGTCCGGTATAAGTTAGGAGTACCATGGGAGTGGCTGACCTGTGATAGTACAATACCACATGTTAGACAATGGTATATGAAGTATGCTGCTTGAGATCAGTCTCGTACACAGTGTTATTCTAGTGTCCCTGTAACATCAGGCTGCATAGTTCCTGGGAACTTCTTAAAGGGGCTGGCCAAAGAGACATTGAGCTTCCACCAATATCCCTCCCAATCAGATCCTTCATCTTCCTGAAGAACCCCCTGAATATGACCCTCCCAATCCCATGCCCTGGACCTCCCTATGAAAGGACCCTCAGTTCACCAATGGAAGGTCTCCTGACCCAGAAGCTCCCCAATTCAAGGCTCCCTACTCTGGAGACCCCATTGGCCAATGGCTCCCCATCCTTCTGTAGGTCCTCCTGGGTTTACTCTGAAATTCTTTGCGATCAGGTCAGGTGCAATCCTCAGCTGGTCCTGCCTTTGCTGGTGCAAAGTTCAAAATGGCACTGGTGACCCTAGCAGAAGTTTCACATTACTATAGTTAGGGTTTAAGCTGCCTTACAAGGGCAAAAGGCCTTTATATGGCAGCTTGACCCCTAGCAGTAGAACCATGAGAATACTATTAGGAGTCATGTTGACATTTTGAACCTAGCTCTGGCAAGGGCAGAAGCAACTGGGGAATCGCTCTTGCCTGGACATGCTATAGCCATAACACACCTTGACAACCACCCTCCCTAAGATGCTTATTTACTAAGCTGTGTGAGGTCATTAAATCAAGTTTTAGTTTGCATTGACAGTTAACACAGAGGTCAAAACAAAAGTTAATATGTCGCAGTGACGTGGAGGAGCATAATCAAACGGCGCCGGCCAAATAGATGGCCGGCCATCTATTTTGGCGGCGCCGTAAAGAGCTGTCCGGAACCATATTATCGAAAAAGATGGCCGGCCATCTTTTGTTTCGATAATACGGTTGGGGCCAGCCAAATGCCATAGATCGCCGGGTTTGAAATGGCCGAATTTGTTTTTCAGCGATAATGGAAACTGGAACGGGCCATCTCAAACCTGGGCAAACCAAGGCATTTGGCCATAGGAGGGGCCAGCATTCGTAGTGCACTGGTACTTCTGGATATTTAGATCTTGCTGATCAGTTATGTTATGACTTACTTGTTCTGGAGTGCTGTATTTTGTGATACTGTTTTGAGAAATGTTCAATAAAGACTTCCTACAAATTAAAAAAGCCCCTGCTGGCTGTCCCTGACATGCACTTCCCTTAATGGCTGTTTTTCTCCCCAAACTGGGAAATCAAAGCTGTTTTTGCTCACAGCTTTTTTTTAGCAGTAACGGTGGGATTTGAACCAGCCACCTCTGCATTACAAGACCAGGGATGTAGCCACTTGGCCACAGCTCCACTTACTTGGATGTCCCTCCCTTCCCTCCAGGTCTCTCTCAGCCACTCACAGACAGCTAAGCGCACTGTGATTGGCTGAGAGAGACCTGGAGGGGTATAATCAAAAGGGAGGGATATCCAACTAAGTGAAGCTGTGGCCAAGTGGTTACATCACTGGTCTTGTAATGCAGAGGTGGCCAGTTCAAATCCCACTGTTACTACTAAAAAAGCTATGAGCAAAAACAGCTTTGATTTCCCAGTTTGGGGAGAAAGATGGCCATTAAGGGAAGTGCACAGCAGGGACTTTTTTAATTTGTATGAAGTCTTTATTGAACATTTCTCAAAACAATATCACAAAATACAGCACTCCAGAACAAGTAAGTCATAACATAACTGATCAGCAAGATCCTTTTTTTTTTTTTTTTACGATCTGGCCGACTGGCTTCCCCTCCTAGGGAAGGAAATTCGCGTGCAAATGAGCAGCTCATTTGGATGCGATTTCCTTCATGCATGCCCTTCCCTTACCGATTCGCTAAGGGATCGGTAAGGGAAGGACTCTTCTGTGCAGTTTAGTGCACCTGGCTTTAAATCTGCTCCAAGGACCTGCATACTGCTGTCATGGAGCTGGCTGGCATAGAGGCTGGCAAAAAATGTTTTAAAGTTTTTTTTTTTTTGGTTGGGAGGGGGTTGGTGACCACTGGGGGAGTATGGGGAGGTCATCCCTGATTCCTTCTGGTGGTCATCTGGTCAGTTTGGGCACCTTTTTGAGACTTGGTCGTGAAAATAAATAGACCAAGTAAAACCGGCCAACTGCTTGTCATCGCCGGTTTTCTTTTTTCTATTATCAGCTGAAGCCGGCCATCTCGTAAGCACGCCCACGTTCCGCCTTCGCTACCTGACGATACGCCCCCTTGAAGTTTGGCCGCCTCCGCGACGGAATGCCGGCGAGTGTGTCCAAAAATCGGCTTTCGATTATACCGATTTGGCCGGTTTTAAGAGATGGCCGGCCATCTGATTTGTGTCGGAAGATCCCCGGCGATCTCTTTCGAAAATAAGCCTGATAATGTGTTAACTGCCATATTAAACACTTAGAGTGCCTGATAGAAGCCTATTCTATACAGGAAAGTAGGCACCTTCTTTCCTTTATAGAACACTAGCCATAGAGCTGATGTAAGTGTGGGCATCTAAGTGTACCCTTTGTAATTAGATGCGTAAGTGGGAGCCCTGCCTATGTCTCACACATGCACCTTCCCTGTGTATATTCCCATTGCAAATATGCATTATATAAGATAAGTGGGTATTTGTAGAATAGCACTTAATTGGCATGCTGGCATATATGGCATACATGTGAACATATGTGTGTACAATATATGCTAGTATTCTAAACAGTTATGTAATAAGTTCAGAATTGTATACATTCTAAACTAGTGAGGTAATTAAATTCGCCGATGACACAAAATTATTCAGGGTCGTCAAGTCGCAGGAGGAATGTGAACGATTACAGGAGGACCTTGCGAGACTGGGAGAATGGGCGTGCAAGTGGCAGATGAAGTTCAATGTTGACAAGTGCAAAGTGATGCATGTGGGTAAGAGGAACCCGAATTATAGCTACGTCTTGCAAGGTTCCGCGTTAGGAGTTACGGATCAAGAAAGGGATCTGGGTGTTGTCGTCGATGATACGCTGAAACCTTCTGCTCAGTGTGCTGCTGCGGCTAGGAAAGCGAATAGAATGTTGGGTGTTATTAGGAAGGGTATGGAGTCCAGGTGTGCGGATGTTATAATGCCGTTGTATCGCTCCATGGTGCGACCGCACCTGGAGTATTGTGTTCAGTACTGGTCTCCGTATCTCAAAAAAGATATAGTAGAATTGGAAAAGGTACAGCGCAGGGCGACGAAAATGATAGTGGGGATGGGACGACTTTCCTATGAAGAGAGGCTGAGAAGGCTAGGGCTTTTCAGCTTGGAGAAGAGACGGCTGAGGGGAGATATGATAGAAGTGTATAAAATAATGAGTGGAATGGATCGGGTGGATGTGAAGCGACTGTTCACGCTATCCAAAAATACTAGGACTAGAGGGCATGAGTTGAAGCTACAGTGTGGTAAATTTAAAACGAATCGGAGAAAATTTTTCTTCACCCAACGTGTAATTAGACTCTGGAATTCGTTGCCGGAGAACGTGGTACGGGCGGTTAGCTTGACGGAGTTTAAAAAGGGGTTAGATAGATTCCTAAAGGACAAGTCCATAGACTGCTATTAAATGGACTTGGAAAAATTCCGCATTTTTAGGTATAACTTGTCTGGAATGTTTTTATGTTTGGGGAGCGTGCCAGGTGCCCTTGACCTGGATTGGCCACTGTCGGTGACAGGATGCTGGGCTAGATGGACCTTTGGTCTTTCCCAGTATGGCACTACTTATGTACTTATAATACATTTTATAGAATTGCCCTCTTAATGTAGAAATTCTTACGGAGGGGGGGGGGGGGGGAGGAAGAAAAAAGGGAATGAGTGGGGAGTGTGCCTTGCAGTTAATGCGGGTGTCTAATGTGCATTAACTGCTACCATGGCATGTAATGCAGAACAGTAAAATACACTTTCTGAAACACAGCTAACTGCATTCTGTGTTGGTGAGCATGTCGTTAATGTATGGTAGTGACCACTGCCTTGCATTATTTGAAGAGCTGAATTCCCCAAAGTGCCAGGAACAGTTATCAGGAAGGTTTTGCAGCTACTACAAGTTAACTGTTGCTGTTAACATACATAAACAGCCAAACTTCAGTGTAGATTAGTACATGCCTTCCTGTTAAGCAATCTATCATGAGGCAGACGCTGAAATAGATGAGAACAAGCTGAATGGGAGATGTAGGGGATTCTGCAGAAAGCATTACATACCGCCTCGCCGGGGGGCCCTCTCTCTCCTGGATTACCTGGATAACCCTGTAATGAAAAAAAATGATTAAAGTTTTGAGAAAATCTATTACACATGTTCCAGACAGATCACATGTTGATCTCTCTCTCTACGTCCATATTTTATTTTCTTCTCTAATATATACAGTGGAATCCATCTGACAGGAACATGTCTCAGAGGCATAGTACGGTTGCAGAAGGATCATGTGAGATGCCAATTTCTACGCTGCAGTCCTGTGGACTGAAGTCTTAAAAATGGCTTCTGTGGTTTCTACTGCCTCAGTGGGATGTGTTTCAAAAATTCTGAGTCTCCAGGGGTTAAGGAGAGGGTTAGAATAAATAATTTGCTGCTATTCTATATATCGGGAAATCAGTAAGGAATGAATCACTTAAATTCATCACCCAGTCTAACAAAAAAATTATGTCTGACTTTCAGGAACTCATTTTTTTCCTAATAGAGCTGACCTAATAAAAATACATTTCTTTTGCTTGAAAATTCTCATTTCATATAACCTTCCACCTTTGTTTTTCCTACATGAACTCTGTTATGAGAATAATGGCAGATGGATAACCTTACAAAGGGGTATTTTTTCTCTATGAATTACAGAAAGTGCTTCCTTTGTTGGTGAATAATTTGCTGAACTGCAACATGGTACATGTAGATTGAATTCCTGATCTGGGAATGAAAGGGAATTGAGTGTATCTTATATTTTAATTTTTCAGTATCTTTTCTCCTGAATTTGCTATTACATTTCCTTGAGATCGATGACTAATATTCCTATACAAATAACTATGATGTTTAAAATATCTCTGAAGATAGAGGGAGAAGAAACTGCAATAATGTTTATAATACAAATGACACTGCATTAAACAATATAGGGGTACAGTTTAGCCTGCAGCAGTCAGCTTTTTATTTTTAAGACAAGTAACCCACCCTGATGGTCACTGGCAACCAGAGGTTGCACTCGGATAGTTTCCAGCTCCATCTTCTCTCTACCCTCTGACTCCCCTAGCCCTAGCTGTACACAGTGCTGTGGCAGTCAGAAGAGCTAACTAGAGCTGAATATCTGTGAAATATAGACCCTCTATTTTCACAAGTCAATTTCAAACAATCTTTTAATAACCATCTATTAACTGTCAGCATATACTCCTTTAATCTGTTCTTTAATTCTTCCACAGGCAGAGGCACAAAAAACTGCACATCATCCTGTGTAAACGAACAGACTAAATCCAAAGGATCTGATCACCTGCGCTGAGGGACATACATACAAGTTAAACAAAACTAGAGAAAGAGCAGACCTCTTATGTATTCCATCTATCAACTCCAACATCTGTGACTCCCCCCCCCCCCCCCCATTCTGGACTGGATTCAGTAAATGGCATTCTAAATTTGGTGCTGGAAAGAAATGGCGTTCAGCGCTGTTCTATAAAGGTTGATCCCAGCTCAGCACCCTTTATAGAATAGCACAGTGATTCCTATACCTGGTCCTAGAGGCACCCCAGCCAGTCAGGTTTTCAGGATATCCATAATGAATATTCATGAGAGATATCTACATGTGCTGCCTCCATTGCATTCAAATCTCTAACTCATGAATATTTATTGTGGATATACTGAAAACCTGATTGGCTTGAGTGCCTCCAGGACCAGGTTTAGGAATCACTGGAATAGAGTGTAGTACCAATTCCTGCATCCAACTTTGGGTACGGGGACTTATACCTGCTGAAACCAGGTGTAAATCCTGATGTGCAAGTTGGGCATACAGTATTCTGTAACACTGCAGCCAAATGTTCAGAATGCCCCTGACCCTTTTGGGTTGCGCTCTATGGGATTTAGGTGCCCAGTATTATAGAATAGCATACAGGCAGATACATGTGCAGCTCCTAATTGGTGCCAAGTAACATCAATTGATTGTTATCATCCAATTTTTGCTTGTTAATAGCTCGTTAACCAAGTTGTGTGTGCATCTCAGGATTGCGCCCAGATTTGGGAGACCTTTATAGAATCTGGGAGAAATCTAATTACCAGTAAAATCCTGTGATTTAAGGTATCAAATGCTTCTACTGTCTTGTATATCCAACAAGACCAGTAATCCTAACCCATTTCAATCTAAATACCTACACATCTCTTCCAGTAAAGCCACCAGCACCATCTTGGCATTATATCTTGGGCAAATCTGGATTGAACATGGTGTAGACCTTAACCTCCTCCAAATCATCTAATAATTGGACTGTAACGCATGACCAGTGATGGGTAGTGATGAAGTACTTGTACTTTGTTACAGTACTTAAGTAAAATTGGCAGACTTTTACTTGTAATGAGTTATATTTTATTCCATACTTTTTTACTTATGAGTTACAATTAAGCTGTACTTTTGTACTTGTAATGAAGTACAGATTTAGAAAATATTTTTTTAAAGTATTTTCAATACCTCTGCTTCTCCCCCTCTACAGACGATGTTAGAACCGGCTTGCAGCTGATTGGGCCCAAACTTCCAGTCCCAGAAACAGCTGAGTTGGGACTGAAAATCCGGGCCCAATCACATGTCCAGCATATGGATGGAAGTGCTGCTCACTTATCTGCAGGACCTGGTGCAGCTGTTTGGCAGAAATGGGCTGGCACTACTCTGCAAGTCTGCAATAAATCTGCAGGGAAAGCCTCCCCGGAACTAATCCTCTCTGCCCGGGCTGATGTAGGCACACTCTGTCTGATACACACAGGCCAGCAACATCAGAGGTCACCTGACTACTGGCATGTGTGTGTGTGGACCTCCACGTGCAAAATGAGTGAATTTTCCAGAAACTTCTATGTGCAGCCAGGAAGTAGTAGTGCTGCTTGCTCGCCAGCTGCCTGCAATGGTAGCATTAGTCACTGCTACTAACTAGTAGTCAGCTAGCTCTCAGTCTCAGAGTCTCCACTGTGTCTGCTCTGCACTCTGCAGCAGTACCGGGTCAGGTAGATTATTTTTTGCTACAGCAAGCTAAGCAATCAGTCCACCACTGAGCCAAGAGACAGCCAACCAGATATTTGCAGGTACCACTCCCTAGCTTGTCTGACCTCTTTAGGTTTTCAGAGGAGGTGGGGAGGGGGAGGGGAAGCAGTGGCACCGGTGGCTTCTCGCCTTGTTCTCTCAGATAGGGCTTCCCAGTCCCACCCTTTCTTGCTGGTTTCCCACACAGAAGCCTATCATGAAGGTGATTAAAAGACAAAACATTTACAAATGTAAAATTAATCTACATTTTAAAATGCTATGCATATAGCTATTAAAAATTTTATAGCGGCAATCATTTGAAAATGTAAAACACAAAACTCCTTCCCCTCCTCTACCCTCTCAAATAAATTTAACAGCTTGTTAAAATGGTATTTAATTTAAATTTATAATTTCATTTATTAAGTTTCTGTTCCATTGTACCTACAGAGATCTAGACAGATTACAAGTCCGAATCATAGTTATCTACTACTAGGGTCCACTTTAGGAGTCAGCACTCAAGAAAAAGACCTAAGTGACATTGTAGACCATACACTGAAATCTTATGTCCACTGTGCGGTGGTGGCCAATAAAGCAAACAGGATGCTAGGAATTATTAGCAAATGGATGCTAAATAAGACCAAGAATACTATAATGCCTCTGTATTGCTCCATAGCGTGACCTCATCTTGAGTATTGCGTTCCTTTCTGGTCGCCATATCTCAAAAAAGATATAGCAGAATTAGAAAAGGTTCAAAGAAGAGAGACCAAAATGATAAAGGGACTGGAACTCTGATATGAGGAAAGGCTGAAGAGGTTAGGGTTCTTCAGATTGGAAAGGAGATGGATGAGGGGGGATATCATTGAGGACTACAAAATCCTGAGTGGTGTAGAACAAGTAAAAGTAAATCAATTTTTTACTCTTTCAAAAGGTACAAAGACCAGGGGACACTCAATGAAGTTCCATGGAAACAGTTTTAAAACAAATAAGAGGAAATATTTTTTTCACTCAACAAATAGTTAAGCTCTGGAACTCATTGCTGGAGAATGTAGTAATAGCGGTTAGCATATCTGGGTTTTAAAAAGTTTGGACAAGTTCCTGGAGGAAAAGTCCATAGTCTGCTATCAAGACAGGCATGAGGAAGCCACTGCTTGCCCTAGGATTGGTAGCATGGAATGTTGCTACTATTTGGTGTCGCGCCTCCCGCGCTCGCCGCGCTCTCGAGGACCTTGGCATACCTTCAGGCTTCTTCCCCGGGAGCGCGGGGTTTGTGAGTCCTTAAGGCAAAATCACCTTCCAGGTAGAAAAGAGAAAAGACTGGACCGGAACTCCGGACTGGAGTTGTACACCGGAACACTCGGAACTGGAACGCACCGGACGGGTGCGCACTGGAGTGGGGCCCCACTGGCCTGGACACGCTGGAGTGGCCCCACTGGACTGGAACATACAAGAGTGAAACCCGCTGGGCTGGAACACACACTGGAGCGGAACACACAGAACTGGAACCCCCTGGACCTAGTCTTCACCTACACTTGACTGCCTACCCCCTCGGGTTGGGCCTTCAGGTTCTGGCAGCCGGTAGGACTTACAGGAGCAACAGGAACGAAGATCCAGGGGTGCCCCCGGGCACCTAGGCGAAGGCAAGGCAGACAAGCAGGAACTATCCGGGTTCTGGCAGTCAGCAGGAATCAACACAATGACTAGTAAGCTGGACCCAGGCTCATAGGAACACTGTACCCGGGCAACCCAGTCATACACAGGAACATACACAGAGCAAACTCAGGAGACTAGGAAGGCTAAACACCAGCTAACAACTAAGCTGTGCCCCAGCTAACAAGTCATGCCCTGGACACAACCGCAGAACACTAGCAGAGCTTAACACAGGCTACAAGCCAGAAGGGCCTAAGCTGGCTAGTCTGTCACTAGGAACAAACACAATCTTGGGATATTGACTAGCAAGGGCGACTAGTCTAACACTAGGAACAAACACAGTCTTGGGATATGGACTAGCAAAGGACGGCTAGTCTAACACTAGGAACAGACACAGTGAACTAGCAGAGCTATGCACAGGCTACAAGCCACACGGTGCCTAAGCTGGCTAGGCTATCACTGGAAACAAACACAGAGCACTAGTAGAGCTATGCACAGGCAACAAGCCAGACGGTGCCTAAGCTAACTAGTCAAACCTTGGAATCAAACACAGAGAACTAGAGCTATGCACAGGCAACAAGCCAGACGGTGCCTAAGCTAACTAGTCAAACCTTGGAATCAAACACAGAACACTAGAAAAGCTATGCACAGGCAACAAGCCAGACGGTGCCTAAGCTAACTAGTCAAACCTTGGAATCAAACACAGAACACTAGAAAAGCTATGCACAGGCAACAAGCCAGACGGTGCCTAAGCTAACTAGTCATACCTTGGAAACAAACATAGAGCACTAGTAAAGCTATGCACAGGCAACACGCCAGACGGTGCCTAAGCTAACTAGTCATACCTTGGAAACAAACATAGAGCACTAGTAAAGCTATGCACAGGCAACAAGCCAGACGGTGCCTAAGCGAACTAGTCATACCTTGGAAACAAACACAGAGCACTAGTAAAGCTATGCACAGGCAACACGCCAGACGGTGCCTAAGCTAACTAGTCATACCTTGGAAACAAACATAGAGCACTAGTAAAGCTATGCACAGGCAACAAGCCAGACGGTGCCTAAGCTAACTAGTCATACCTTGGAAACAAACACATAGAACTAGTAAAGCTATGCACAGGCAACAAGCCACACGGTGCCTAAGCTCACTAGTCTGAACAAACATAAAACACTAGCAAGGCTATACACAGGCTATAAGCTACACGGTGCCTAAGCTCGCTAGTCAAACAAACATAGAACACTCACACAGAGCAAACACTGACGCTGGGTACAGCACTCTATACTCCAGGACCTTTGCATGAGATTAGATGAGGTGAGTAGATACAAAGGCCAGGACTGTAGTCTTCAGGTGACTAATAAAGCCCATCAACACCAGAGCCACAGGTGCAGCAATCACCTTGCAACCAAACAGAGGCTTGACACTCAGAGCAGGCATCCCATAGAAAGTAACAGCGGGAGCCATCTTGGATACTGGCAGAGACGAAGAGGCGGCAGCCATCTTGGAAGAGGCATAGCCCACACAGGTGAGGTTCAGTAGGGCAATCAGCACACAGAGCCAGAGAGAACCTAAGACAGACACAGACACAGAGACAAGCAGAAGCCAGCACAGACACTGACTCCCAGAAACAGGGTAAGTCTGAAGGGTGGCACGGCCACAAACGGGACATTTGGGTTTCTGTCAGGTACTTTGACCTGGATTGGCCACTGTTGGGAACAGGATACTGGGCTAGATGGACAATTGGGTTGACCCAGTATGGCTATTCTTATGTTCTTCTTCTCTAGTACCTGCTCTTTTTGGTTTGCCAGTTACCCCAGTTCCATCGTTCAAATACCTAGGCGTGTATCTAGATTCAGCTCTCGCTGTTAATCAGCAAATATCATCTGTTAAGAAAACAGGCTTCTACTTCTTGTGTAAAATTTAGGGCCGTTAGAAGCTATTTTGACCCAGCTGCTTTGCGGGCATTTTTCTACGCTTTCATCAATTCACACTACGATTACTGTAATGCTATCTATGCAGGTCTTAGTAGTCAAACATAAAACATCTTCAGACCTTACAAAATACAGCAGCCAGAATTCTCTGTCAAGTTATACATAGGGACCATGTAACCCCTTTGTTAAGATCCTTGCAATGGCTCCCAATTCCTTACCAGATTCAGTTTAAAAGACTCACCCTCACATTCAAAGCTCTACATGATGGTAAGCCCGATCATCTTGTTTCTCTTTCCATTCCCTATAGTTTAGCTTGTTGCCTTTGTTCACTTGTTCTTCCACCCCCTTCTCTCTGGAAATACTGTGCTATGTAATTAGAGCAGATACCTTTTTTCGCTGTTCCGTACATCCCTTAAGACCCAGCTTTTTAATCTGGCCTTTTCCTCAATTTGACATTGATAGACATGATGGGTTAATCACACAGTAGTCCCTTCTTTCCTAATACCCCTCCCTATGCCATCCTACCTACTTCTTTAGTTTTTCAGACTTTCCTACTATAATTTCTTAGCCTTCCTTGTCTACCCTTACCACTCCTCCCCTTTAGTCTCTGAATGAATGTTTTATGTATGTGAATTTTTTTTCCTGTCCTCTACAATTTGGAGTTCCTTTCTTCTTTTATTCTGTTTTTATTATTTGTGTAAACCGCTCGGATTTGTGCTTAATAAGAGCAGTATAGCAAAATGTTAATAAATGTTAAACATGGAAAAGGTGCAAAAATAGAGTATACATTCCAAGGCAGGTGAGGGGAGGTGTGAGTACTAGGGAATGTGGTGTATTTTTCAGTGTTTATCCAATAGACAAATGCTTATTTGACTCTTTTTTTTTTTTTTGCATCAGTGTTTATCAGTTAAAACCTAATATCAGAAGTCCTAATTATCTCACCTTGGGCAAGCACTTAAAAAGGCAAGTAATTAATTTCAAAATTCAAGTTAGCTGCAAGTACCTGCCATTCTGAGCTCCAGAATATACCATTCAATATGTGAATATGTAACATGTTTCTTCCCCTAACCTATCTCCACCTCTAAGAACACCCCTTTTATCTACTCATATCCCTTTAAGCAAAACATATATCCTTTAAAATTTACTTACATCCTGTCCAGGCGTGCCCTGCGAACCAGGGACACCAGGTAAACCTCGCTGACCCTGGTCAGTAAAACAAAATAAGAAACATTCACTTAGGACACACATCATTGTAACAAAATTCAGAGTTTTTTTGATATGAAGGCTCAACTAAAAGAAAAATAATTCTTCCACAGAGCTTTATGGTGCTATTACTCAGAGAATACAGTTAACTACAGACAGGGGTTCTCACAGTTGAATTCACGGTGTAAAAATTACCACTGTATATTTATTTACACTTTGTAACTGCCTAACAAATTAGTTAGTTAATTGATTAAACACATTTATGGCCTGTCCATCTAGACATCTGGGTGGATTACAATAAAACATACATAAAAACAGCATGACAAACAACAACAAAAAAATCCCCACATTATCCAACTGAAACCAGAGCAAAAACTTAATGTTCTTCAAGAAAAAAACCTTAGAGAACAGAAAAGTTTTCAGTTGTTTTTTTAAACAGAGATAATGATGAAATCTGACACAAAGTAGGAGGAAGAGTATTCCACAAATAAGGCCCAACAACAGAAAGTCGCGAGAGCGAATTTCTTCCAGACGAACCTGATGGAATGGACAGTTAACAACCCCTGACCCTGAAATCTCAAAACCCTTCCAGGAAAATACATCTGCAAACCCTGGGCCAAAGCTAAAGGAACATTGTGTAGTGCCTTAAAAACTAACAAGAGGATCTTAAACTCAATACACCACACAAAGGGCAACCAATACAACATCTGCATCTGGAAATAAGTGGTCCTTATACTAAGGTGCGGTAAATATGGGCTTAGCGTATTCTAACGTGGGACTTTCCTATGTGCTAAGCACAGATTTTATTTTGTTTTAAAATTTACATGTTCAAATTCAAACATTAAGCAATTACAAAGAAAAAAGAAAAATCCTCTAATTGAAGTGTGCAATAGCAAAGAAATAAAAATAGTTTCAGCCCACAACAACAGGGGAATAAAGAACAAATTAAATTAGAGACAAAAATAGGAATAACAAGAATACAGTCTCAATCAATGAGACTAGATAAACTATATGAACTCTTTACAACTCCATAATAATTAATTATTTAGAACTAGAGAGTCCTTTTACTAAGCCATGGTAAAAAGTGGCCTGCGGTAGTGTAGGCATGTGTATTGGGCGTGCGCCGGGCCAGTTTTTACCGCATCTACAAAAAATGTTGTTGTTTTTATTTAATGGGACAGGAAAAGGGCCTGTGATAAAAATGAAACCAGCATGTGCCCAAAACCGGCCTGATCCCTTAACACCACCCATTGATCCAGCAGTAAAGGCTCACCTGCTACACACACATGGTGACCGGTTGGTGTGCACCAAGTGCCAATTACCACACGTAGGAGGAAATAATTCATCCAGGCGTTATGAGCATGTGCCAAATCTGAAATTACTGCCAGGAGGGCGCATTGGCCTGGTGGTAGTCTCATTTTGGTGTATGCTGCACGCGCATAGAGCCTACCATGGCTTAATAAAAGGGCCCCTATGTTTATGCAAGAACTTCTCAAGATGTGACGTATCAAATAATACATACTGAACTCCTCTGTAAGCTAAACACAGATTTAATGCGGCATTTTTGTAGGTCTCTTTTCTTTTTTGCAGTTCCCATTAGCACATAATACCTGCCAAAAAGTAATGCCTATTTGGAAATGCTAAGTGCTTCCACGTTAACTCTGCTTTATCAGGTACAGCCAGATTTTATATAAAGCATGGCGAGTAGTGCGTATCAAGTTGTGAACATTGCCAAGTTATGTGTACTACTCAATTGAGTAATGAGCCAATTAGTAATAATTGGCCGATAAACAATTATCATCACTAATTGGCAATAATTGGAATTTACGCACACTTCTTTTTAGGCATATTCTAAAAAGAAGTGAGCGTAAATTCCAGTGCGTGTAGTTGAAAAGGGGGCACGACCATGGGAAGTGTTTAGGCATGTCAGGGGTGTCAATCAAATTAATGCACGTTGTTATAGAATTCGGGGAAACACACGTACATTTAGGTGCAGGCATTTACACCAGGTTTTCAGTGGCATAAATGGTCATGTCTAAATGCCTTACCTATGCGCTATTCTGTAAACCATGTGTTACTGTAGACGTGGTTTATAGAATAGCGCTATGCATGTTATTCCGACGCACCTATATTTTAGATGCTATATACAGAAGCTGGCCCTTAGAGTGCACTTATCCTATTGTGCTAACTGGATAATGCATGAACACCCACTTTCTGCCCATGACATGCCACTCCTAAAAATATTTTTTCAAAATAGGTAATGCATGGGTTACCATGCAGAAACAGGGAAAATATCGCACAATGCACACATTAAGGGCTTAAAGCTCCTTAGTAAAAGGGCCCCTAAATAGCTTAAGACAGTGTACATATCCCAACATGAAATTGTTCAAATGTCACTTTGAGCTGCTATGATAAAGTTCAGTTTGTTTTTTCAGTGAATAGGTCGCATTATTAATCAGAGAAAATCCAGCAAGGAGGAAGAACGCTGTGATCCCACAAGAGACACCAAGAAAACAAACAGTGAGAAAAAGATCAGGCACTCTGGGTACAAATCAAGCAGATTTCAAATTCTTACTGAAGCAATATTTATAGGTAAGAGATTCGACACAGCACTGTGTTTCGGCCAAAGGCCTGGCTTAGGAGTCTTTTCTGTTCATTTTTGAGAACTTCACATTGGATCTCTTGTACCCTTTCTGGGACATCAAAAATGTGGGAAATGTAGCATTTGCTGGCACTCCTGTGAAACATCCATTTTAAAACTTTTTAAACCCAATTAGAGAAGAGGCGATTTGGACAATCTGCTCCTCTGGGAAGAACAGAAGTTGATCTTCGAATGTAACACATTAACACCATTTGGACTCAACAATGAAATAGATTATTGTCCTTTCATATGATTTATCAGCTCCTCTGTGGACTTCAATATATAACTGACCACTTTTTCCAAATGTCTTCTGGTACATTTACCATTGGATGGTTTTATTGTCAAGACTGAACAGAAAAGACTCCTGAGGCAGGCCTTTGGTCAAAACACAGTGCTATGTTGAGTATCTTACCAACAAATATTGTTTCATTAAGAATTTGAAGTCTGCTCAATTTGTCCCCAGAGTGCCTGGTCTTTTTCCCACTGTACCTGTTTTTACATTATTAATCAGCAGGTCTGGCAGGAAAGCTGGGGATTAAAGGTCAGCCATGGCCTCATTGCTTTCTTGTTATCTGCGTGGTTGACAGGGTGTTAATCATGGTGGGAGAAGTGGTTCCATACATCTTCATTTACTTTTACTTAGGCACTTCCTTTCAGAGGAACTTGATTTATTGGAGGGTTTTTTGGCTCCCATGAACATCTTTACTAATTACGGGCCTCTTTTATCAAGCTGCACTACAGATCCCTGACAAAGCCCATTCACTTTGAATGGGCTCCATTGGTATTGCCATGCAGGAACCACTAGTGCAGCTGATAAGAGGCCCTAAGAGGTTTATTTTGGTAGTTTGGGGTTTTGCAGAATAAATCATGGTAGTATCATGATCAAGATATTAAGAGCCACTATAGCATCATTACAAAAATTATATACATGCATATACATGTTATTTTTTTTGCTTTTGTTTATGAGCTTCTCAGTTCTGATACGGTGCTACTTTTTAGGTACAATTTTAAGTGACCAGTTATCTAAGATGAAATTAGGTCTTACCTGCAAATTTTCTTTCCTTGAGTTCTGCCAGACTAATCTAGATGATTGAATATATGCTCTCCTGCCAACAGTTTGAAACTGAGAACTAATGAATTATGATATCACTTTATATAGCATTCTGTGTAGCCTAGCAACGGCCAGTATTTTTTTTAACAAAGCAGGGAATCTGCCACCCAATAAAAACTAGGAGAACCCAACAATAGAGATAACGTAAATATTTGATGAATCAATTAACGGAACTACAAAAGGAGAGAAATGAGCAAGAACACTATCACTTAAAACACACATCTGTGTAGCTATTTACACCTGAGACACTAAGCAGGTTCTGGACTGGTCTGGAGGTACTCAAGGAAAGAATTATCACGTAAGACTTACTTTGACCTTACATATCATCCTTCTAGACTAGTCCAGATGCTTGGGACATACCTCAACAGTATCTTTTAAGGGCGGGAACTAGCATCACCTGCTGATAACACACAAGCTCTAAAAGCAGCATCTTGCTTTGCCTAAACTTCTACCCTGTAGAATTTGATAAAGGAATGCAATGACGACCAAGTGACTGCCTTGCAAACCTCTTGAGGCAGAATTAACCTGTGTTCTACCCAAAATGATGCTGACCCTTGAGTCAAACGAGCCTTGTGAATTGAGGGAACTGGTCTGTCTGACAAAAAGTGTGCTGAGACAAACACCTTTTGAATCCACCATGCAATAATAGCCTTCAAGGCTGCTTCACCTTTTAGGGACCAAAAAAGAAAACATAAAAAGTCTATCTGACTTCCTAAACTTACTGGTTTTGATAAATAAACTATGGTGATGACCACAATGGTCCCCATCTCCAGACTGTGTAAAGACCAGTAAGGAGACCAATTGATTAAGGAGAAATGTAGTTACTAAGTTACTTTTTAGGAAGAAAGAAAGAAAGTGGCCTAAGTATCATTTTTTCCTCAGGGAAAAAATAAATAAATTTACACACATACATACAGGTTCATGACAGGACAGAGTCTGCAACTCTGACGCTCTTCTCAGGGCCGCCGAGAGACTGGGCCAGGCCTGGGACAAGGCCGCCCCCGGGGCATCCCCCACCCAAGGTCGCCGGGCCCCCCCTCCACCCGCCACCGGGCCCTCTCTCCATCCCCGGGCCCTCTGCACTGACCTTAAGCGCCTCACCTTCAAAAGTGCAGCAACAAGCAGCGGCAGACCACTCCTTCCTTCCGTTACCCGCCCTCACGGAAGTTACATCAGGCGAGGGCAGGACACGGAAGGAAGGAGTGGTCTGCCGCTGCTTGCTATGCTTTCGAAGGTGAGGCGCTTAAGTTCAATGCCAGGGAGCGACGGAGGGCGGGCGGGCCGGACTGCGGCGGTGGTGCTGCCCCCCCTCCCCAGAGGCCCGGGCCCAGGGAATTTTGTCTCCCCTGCCCCCCCCCCCCCTCTCGGCGGCCCTGGCTCTTCTCATTGAACAAATAGGCACCAGAAAAACTATCCTCAAGGTAAGATCCTTCATGGTAGAACTCTATATCAGTTCAAGGCTGACAATAGCAAATTGAGATCCCAAGGAAGCACCACCGGATGTCAAGGTGATCTAAATAATTTCACTCCTTTGAAAAGCCTCTCATCTGGATAAGCCCCCAAGGCTGACCCTGCACCAAACCTCAGTAATATACCACTGCTTCAGACTGAACCCTAAGATACAACAGTGCTAAACTCTTATCAAAACTGTCCTGAAGAAAGCCAAAATCATCTAAAGTTCTCAATGGGGCTATCTGATGATCCATACAGTGGCTCTTAAAAATCCTCCAGATGTAATGGTATCAGTTTATTACTGAAATATGTAGCATATTTGCTGGATTATATATACACCAATATATTTGTGTATCTTTTGAAGATATATGTTTGTGCAGCTTTTGGAGAATAGTTTCATTTCAAGCCCCTCTCTCTCCATTCCTTTTTCTGGGAACTTCTCAGAGCAGGAATCACAAACACTTAACAAACACAAAAGAGCTTCCTCTGCCCTCCCACCTAACAAAAGATGGACTAAGGTGGACACCTGAATAAAACAAAGAACTCAGGAGAAGCATAAACAGGACATTTGCTTGTCAAAGGTATACCTGCCCCTCCCATCAGCTTCCAGACATGTGCAGAAAGGAAGGACTTGTAATGTGTATCTGCCCCAGAGACTGAACAGGACATCAAAAGACCATTTGCCAGACAGCAAGTCTCGTGATGTCATAACACATGAGACCAACTCAGGGGTCGTGTGCAGACATGAGACTACATTAACCATAATGCCTTGCAAAATATCCAAGACATGCACCCACCATGCTTCTCTGCTAACATTATAAAAGGCCTGGAAACAGCCCAGCTCGCTCTCTTGGAACCTGCTCCTCTTGGAACCTGCTCCTCTTGGGACCTGCCTCCTCTTGGGACCTGCTGCTCTCTTTGGGGTCTGCTGATGCCTTGCTCCTGAAACATGTGCTCATCAATCAGCTGGACCACAGCATGCTTGTAACAAGGACTTGTAAGTTAATCTACCTGCTACTTTGTTCTATTTTAGGCACAGATTACCTGTAAAGATTCCTTTTAAAACCTACCTCTCGTGTGCAAGTGTATATTAAATCAATCTTTTTGAAGCTAAAAATACGGTCTCTTTGTGTTCTGAGTATACTTAATTTATTTAATTTATTGCAATTATCACCTTTGGTGATTGCTGGAGAAATCAATATAAATACAGCACCTGCTCTTAAATTATACGCAGTGGCGAGTTGCTCTCGAGCTATTTTTCCCAAAATAAATAATTTCTTGTAACACAGACACTGACGTATGCTAAGGACATAGTAGATTTTCTGGAAGATAGTAAGGGTTTTCTTTTACTAAAGCTTAGCTTAAGTTATCTGCAGCAGAGCCCATAAGAATAAAATGGGTCCTGCTGCAGACAACTAAAGCTAAGCTTTAATAAAAGACCCCCCCCCCCCCTAAGGCTGCTATCACTCTAGAGGAATAAGCCCACTTCATAAATCTAGTCCTTTCAATAGCCAGGCTGTTAGTCAAAATAGAGATGAATCCTGCTTTGTAATTGATCCCTGCACCAACAGTGGTCCATTGCTGACAAGAAGAAGAGAGAGCACCACCAACAGTCTCAAGAGATCTCAGTGCCACAGTCTCCTTGGCCAATTTGGAGCTACAAGCACTACTAGACTCTGATGTCTTTTGATTCTTTGGATTACTTTTCCCAACAAGGGCCTCGGAAGAAATATGTTCAGAAAACCCAACATAGGTCACAGTTGCACCAGAGCATCTCTATGCGTTCAGAATGGTGCTTTCTCCTGTGACTGAAGAACTTGGGTGTTTTTGAAAGGTGGCCATCAGAGCCATGATCGGTTATCTCTACTGTAGTATTATGCTGTGGAACACCTGTTTGGTCAGACTGGATTCACCTGGATCCAGAACATTTCTGCTGAGAAAATCCGCTGGAACATTTTCTATTCACACTATGTGAGACACTGACAGGAATGGAAGATGGCTCCACCCAATCAGGAACTCAGGCACAGGTAACCACTTTCCAGTTGGGCAAGAACAAGCAGGAAAGTGACATCACAGATTAACGAGCCTTCATCCTGTGGCTGCCTTGGAGTCAGCTGACAGCAGCTGTCTTGGGCTGCATCAGATAACAGCTAGCTGATAACAGCTTCAGGTAGGGGATTTTGTACCCTCTCATCGGGTCCTGGTGCCAGACTGTCCAGAATAAGGGCATCATGGTGGTTTCCAGTGTTGTGACTTTGGGCCAAAGAACCCAGCTCTTGCCGTCATAGATGCTCTTTCCTTGTCCCAAGCACAGTAAATAAAAGTTGTTGTAAACAGTTGTTTTGTCTCTGTCAGCCTAGATGTCTCCACAATGTCCTAGAGACCTATTACAGTACTAAGCCTCTGCATGAGAGCTCACATGGCCTATGTCTATAAAGTCAGTTTCACAATGTGGAATAGTGCTTCATGGTAGCACTTTATGCAGGGATTCCTTTGTCCCTACACTGTGAACTGTGTGTACAGTGAAAAAAAAATCACCAGGTACAAGAAATGTAATCCAAGAACAAGAAGCTGTATTGTAGCAAATCATTAGCATCATAGCAATGTTATTTGAATATTCTAATCGTGTGCTTATTAGACATTCCATCACTATTATGCTTACATCGTATTTTGTCTGTTAATTGAATTTCAGTGCTGTTAAATGTATACATATTTGAGCCTGTTTCATGGTAGTTCTATTATTAGTTTTCAATTTGCTGTTTCAAGTTTTCCATTTTTATTGTATTTGTGTTTCTACTTGGTCATTTTATTACTATTATGCTGTTAAAATTGTAAGTTTGATGTTAAACTATACCTACTGCACACCGCCTTGGGTGAATCTTTTCATAAAGGTGGTTAATAAATCCCAATAAATAAATAAATAAACATTGACCTCTTATGCTACTAGTTGACACTTTATTTCTCCTTGGTGATTGACATATTACCATTTTTGCATTGTCTGATAACAATTAAACTGCCTTGCCCGTTCCATTCCAGTATTTTATACACCTCTATCATATCTCCCCTCAGTCGTCTCTTCTCCAAGCTGATAAGTCCTAGCCGCCCTAGTCGTCCCATCCCCTTCATCATTTTCACCACCCTTCTCTGTACCTTCTCTAACTCCGTTATATCTTTTCTGAGATGTGGTGACTAGAATTGCACATAGTATTCAAGGTGTGGTCGCACCATGGAGTGATACAAAGGCATTATAACATTCTTATTTTTGTTTTCCATTCCTTTCCTCATAATACCTAACATTCAATTTGCTTTCTTAGATGCTGTTGCACACTGAGAAGAGAGTTTTGATATATCATCAACGATGACAACTACATCCTTTTCCTGGGCTGTGACTCCTAACGTGGAACCTTGCATCACGTAGCCATAGTTTGGGTTCCTCTTTCCCAGATTCATCACTTTCCACTTGATCACATTAAACATCATCTGCCATTTAGATGCCCAGTCTCCCAGTCTCTTAAGGTCCTCTTGAAATTTTTCACAATCCTCTGGCAATTTAACAGCTTTGAATAACCGTGTGTCATCAGCAAATTTAATTACCTCACTAGTTATTCCCATCTCTAGATCATTTATAAATATGTTAAAAAGCAGTGGTCCCTGCACAGACTCCTGGGAACATCTTATAACACTCAAAAGGCACAGCAAATTCTGTGAGAAGCTCAAATTAGGCGACAGTCTTTTGTATATATATCTTCTATTTTTTAAGCTTCTGCTCACAAACACTTAATTCAGCCTCAGCTTACCTGACTTACTAGACAGCACAAAATATTTCACCTACCACCTGCTGCAGACCGAGAACATACTAGCTGTTGCTAGGCTGCACGGAATGCATATAAAGTGATGTAATAATTCATTAGTTCTCAATCTCCACCTGCTAGCATGAAAGCATATACCAAACGGTCTGGACTGGTCTGCAGAGATGATAAGAAACAGATAATAGTTTGTGGAGAGTGATTTGACTATGGAAGGGTCTTCAAGTTTTTTTTATATTTTCTTCTGGAGTGGAGGAGTAGCATGAGGAACTGAGTGATTCCCACTGCAGCTCCTTGTGACTCTGGGCAAGTCAATTAACCCTCCATTGCCCCTGGTACAAAATAAGTACCTGAATATATGTAAACTGCTTTGAATGTAGTTGCAAAAACCTCACAAAGGCGGTATATATCAAGCCCAATTTGCATTTCCCTTTTTATTTATGAGTTTAGTTTTATTTTTCTATATATTTTGTGTTTTGTTAAGAAAGGTTTGATTATTTGTTGTAGGTTTTTAGCCCTTTAGATTCAGGATCTTCTCTGAGAAAGTGAGAGATCCACCTATGTTGGGGTGGGCTTCATTGTGAGAAGAATTTAATTTTAATTTATTTTTCTATTTATGTTTATGCTTTTATTTATGGTACATTATTTTATTTTATTCTGTCTTTATGTTAATGTCTCTCTCATTTATCTCTCCACAGATGTCTATTTCATACTCCAAAATTTTTTTGTTGACAGCTATTACATTGTTAGGGCTCTGTTTACTAAGCCGCGCTAGCATTTTTAGCACGCGCTAACGCTAGAGACACTCATAGGAATATATGTGTGTCTCTAACATTTAGCATGTGCTAAAAACGCTAGTGCACCTTAGTAAACAGGGCCCTTAATTTGTTAGCTATTACTAGCTGTACTTAAAAGCAAACATTTTGATGTTGTAATATGCCTTGACACTAAGCCAAAGCATTGTTTTTTTTTTTAATTTCATGATCTAATTTTATGTTTCTCTTCTGGTTATGTAATATCTCTATCATGTTTTGCCCATGTCTCATGTCTAGGGTAGATATATTTAGGTCCTTAAGTGTCAAATCAAGAGATGTGCATGACACTTAAAGGTATTTATTTAAAATCACTTATATCTTGCTGTGCAGAACCAGTCTGATCAATACAATTCACACAATTACATACATATAAGAAACATAAAACACATCTCAAATAACAGAAATAACTAGAGAATTCATCCCCTGTCTGATCTGCTTCTAGAACTGGACACAATGCTCCAAGTGTGGTTTCACCAATGACTTGTGCAGTGGCATTAGCATCCTCTCTTTAAAAAACAAAGTGTGATATATATATTTTTTTCTTTATTATTTGTAAATAAATTATTTTGTTATTAGTTATGTGTCCTTGCAGTTTATCAGGATATACCCAGAGAGATAGAACTTGGCCATCTATAGTGGAGGAGTAGCCTAGTGGTTAGTGCAGTGGACTTTGATCCTGGGGAGCTGAGTTTGATTTCAACTGCAGCTCCTTGTGACTCTGGGCAAGTCACTTAACCCTCCATTGCTCCTGGTACAAAATAAGTACCTGAATATATGTAAAACCACTTTGAATGTAGTTGCAAAAACCTCAGAAAGCCAGTATATCAAGTCCCATTTCCCTTTCCCTATATATACAGGAAGTGTTTTATTCCAGATTTCTCTGTCCTACACTGCCTAGCAGGGGTCAGTGTGACTAGTGGTATTACTCGCATACATATTTAGGTCCTTAAGTCTATATTCTTTTGGACATAACATCAGAGTTGTACACTCTCCTTTCATGGAGTCACGGCAAACTGTACTATAAGTAAGTATAAGCATTATCAGCATGGATGGAAACAATCTGGTGAGAAATCAACAGGCAGTGAGAATGTCACATTTTCAATTGTGTGATGACTGTGCCATTCCATGTCTTAAGATATGTATCACTACTACAGGTCAGATCACTCTGTATTCTACTTCAGGGACTCCCTTTGGGGTGGTGCAGAGCAGACTTCAAATCTCTAAGAACCTCTTGGAAAATCCAAATGAATGTGAGAGTAAATGATATTAACTTTAAGAGACACCCCAGACTTGCCTTGCTGTTCAGCTACTTGGAAAATGTTCATACCCATGAAGACAAACATAACAGTGCAAATGAATGATGTATTAGTGCATAAGCTTTGCTCAGTAAAACAATGTTCTGTACCTGTGATCCTTTTTCTCCTGGAGGTCCAACAGGTCCCTAAAGACATTTTCAATAATAGTACAAATCAACAAACATTTAATTAAATCAATCATTACAAAAATGCATATTTTCTGTTTTGAAACCAATAAAGCATTTACACATACAGTATCCTTTATTGTCATATTTCTCTTACTAAAGCATCATATTTTTTTCCTGTCCTTCTCATGCCCCTCTTACTTCTATTTAAACACTGCTTGTTTCTTTAAAAACAGCAGATTTCATCAGTTTCTTTGGGTAACTGGTTCTACCACATGTTCCAATCAGAGGTACAAAACCTTTGAGCCTCCATTCCCAGATACCTAGGGGTCCTTTTACAAAGGTGCGCTGAAAATGGCTTGCGGTAGTGTAGGTGCAGGTTTTGGGCATGCGCCAATCCATTTTTCAGCGTGCCTGTAAAAAAGGCCTTTTTAAAATTTTTGCAGAAAATGGACATGCGACAAAATCAAACTTGGCACGCGTCTATTTTAGGTCTGAGACCTTATTGCCAACCATTGACCTAGCGGTAAAGTCTCACGTGGTAACCGGGCGGTAATGACCTACGCACGCCAAATGCCACTTGGCACATGTCTGATACACATGGCCAAAAAAAAATTACTTTTCAGATGTGCGTATTGGACGCACGCCAAAAATGAAATTACCACAAGAGCCACATGGTAGCCGTGCGGTAATTCCATTTTGGCACACGTAGACACTTACGCTGCTTAGTAAAAGGGTCCCCTAGAGGCTTCCCCCATTCTATTCCCGCTCCCTATTTCATCTAGCCCAATAATTGTGGTAGCAGTCTTGTGACTGTGAGCTATGAAGACAGTGTGATTTGAATCAGCCAGCAGATGTCACTGTTGAGTGAGACCTGCAACTGCATCTCGGTGCAGCATCTCCAGTCCAGTTAACTCAGGGTTTCTTTTACAAAGCCATGCTAGCGATTCCCATGCGGCAAATGAGGGAAGCCCATAGGCACTGAATGGGCTTCCTTTAATTTGCCGCACCAAGAATTGAGTTCTGCAAACTCTCTTGAGGATGTTAGTCACCAAACTGACCCAAGCGTTCCGTTATCTTCATCTTAATTTTGGAACAATTAGATATATACAGTTTCGGAATTTAAACAAAAACTGCCAAAAAAATGCCCCTTGTGCTTCCTTTGCAACTTGCAATTGACTCCACTAACTTCAATGGAACCACAACAGTATGTCAAAGAAACAACTCATTTGAGTAAGCCTCTGTGCTATAATGTTTAAGGCAAAGGAAAAACACTTGCAGTATCCAAAGCCGTTCTTTGCACTTTGCACTGAAGTTTCATCAATATGACTGTTTCAAGGGGGTGAACGTTTTCTTGATTCAAAATACAAGCTCATAATCACAGAACTGCCAACACATTGAAACAGAAAAAAAAAGTCTGGGCCCAGTTTTCTCTTCGGTGACTGTACTTCACTTTACTTACAGAAGGTCCAGGCAGTCCTGCTCCTGGAGGACCTTGGTCTCCAGGCTGTCCAGGCAGCCCTGGGGCTCCTCTATCCCCCTGCAAACAAAGAAATATGCTTCAGACAATGGAATTTCTCCAAGTGAACTCAGCATGCACATTCTGAGTTGCTCACATATACATGATATAGAAATGTATTTTCTTTAAAATACAGCTTGGGCCTGTTATAATTTTTATATATATCTATATCTATATATAACATAGGCAGGCTGCATTCCCTCTCGCTCCCACCCTCGCTTTTCCCCTACCATACTCACAGACCAAACATGAGACAGGTTTTGGGAATAAATGGCCACAGCTTTTATTGAAAAGACATTAAACAATCCCTAGGAAGCACCCGAGCCTTGGGTTTGCCGTTGCGGATGCTTGCGCTCTCCGCCATAGCTTATCCAGCTAGAGAGCAAGCATCCCAGCCCATGCTGCGGCCAGCCTTACTCCGCCCCCAGCGTGGCCCAGCCTCCATCTGTGCCTGTAGGGTGCTTTAAGTATTTGAATTCAATTTGAGCAGCAGAAAAGGTGTGAGATGCACAATGCATATTTACTGTTGGGTTTTGAAGTATCAGGCCTATGCAAAGCCCATGCACTGTTATTATACTGTGAGCTATTAGGAAAAACATTGAACTAAGCATTTTACTTTGGGGTAGTGCGTTCTAGCCTTTGTATGCATATCATTTGGATTTTCAGGATGTCTAACAATGAATGTGTATGCAATGCATGGTTATTTTATGTCTCTTGCTGCATGTATCTTGGTTTGTAATTTGTACACCACTTAGCATGGCTTTTTCCACTTAGGCAGTATAGAAATGTTTTTCAATTAATAGGTATTTTGAAAGCCTGACTGGCCTGAGAAATTCCAAGAGCAGAGCTGCCTACCTCTGATAAATAAATCTTTTTGCCTTTCAAAAAACATTCTAATAGGCAATACCAGAACAAATCTAAATCAGGATAGGCCTTCACAAAAACGAAGGCTTTCGTCTGTTTTTTTACAGTTGCTTATTTTAGAAAGTTGTATGATATATACTTATGTGTAAGCTACACGTGTGTGTAAGTGCTGATTTTACAGTGCTACTGTTCACATGTATAAATGCTGCAGGGTGTGCAGATTTTAAGATGTATTCTAGATCTGCTTTGAGCAGTACAAAAGCCATTTATATGGACTCCCAATTTTGCAAAGGGCAAGCAAACCCATTCTATAACCTTGAGAGCACATTTCTGTGCTTAACGCACATTGGGCCCCTTTTACCAAGCTGTGGCAAAAGGGAACCTGCTGTGGCGTTGGCGTGCATTTTTCACGTTCACCGAGGCCCCCTTTTACCACAACTGGTAAAAGGGAAGTCTCTCTTTCCTGCAGGAAATGGCCATGCGGCAAGTACAGCACTTGCCACGAAGCTATTTTGTGGGGGATCCCTTACTGCCACCCATTGAGGTGGTGGTAAGGTCTCCTGCGTTAACCCAGCGATAACCGGGCAGTGCAAGGCACTACCCAATTACTGCCAGGTACACTCCGGCGCGATATGATGGCGCACAAGGAGAGGGGGGGGGGGGGAAGTACCGCCAGGCTGCTGTGGTAGCCTGACGGTAATTCCTGTTTAGCGAGCAGTAAGCCTGCGTTGGCCTTACCACCGCTTAGTAAAAGGGGCTCATAGTTACACATACAGATTATAGACTAGGGCCAGTTATGTATGTAACTAATTGATAAATTAGGCACTACCCCCTAATTCTGCATATGGCGCTTAAAATTGCGTATGCAAATTTGGATGTATGGCCAATTTGCGCACACAATTTGATTAACCAATGAGCCAATTAGTGCCAATAATTGGGTGCTAATAATTATTGGCACTAATTAGCAACAATTTGAATTTATACATGTGTCTTTGTAGTCAATATACTATAAAGATGTGCACATAAAATTTTATGCACAGATCTGAAAAGACAGCGTGGCAATGGGAGGGGCAGGTGCATTTCTAGAAATTGTGTACACTGTTACAGAATATGGTGGATATGCACCTAATTTAGGCACAAGGATTTACACCAGGTTTCATTTGGTGTAAATCCTCATGCCCAAAATTGAGCACAGATCTAGGCACTAAGTGCTAATCTATAAATGAAGCCCAATTTTGAGCGCCATTTACAGAACAGCGCTTAGTACTTATTTTTTTTTGGCGCCCAAATTTGGGTGCTATTTACTGAATTTAGCCCTCAGTGGTACTAATGACCAATAACTGGCTGTGCTAATTGGCACTAATTTGCAGTTATAGGTGTAACTGCCCTTAGTTGTTATTCTATAACCTTAGTGCATAAATTCTTTAGAGCATAATTGCGAGGGGATGTGGGTGGGGCATGGGTGGGTCAGGGGGTTCTGCCTAGTACTCACACTCTAAGGTTATAGAACAGTGTCAATTATGTGCATAAATGACAATATTTAGGTCTTATGCATTTATACCAGCCTTTGACATGGTGAAAGTGGTCATGCGTAAAGTTTGGCATGTAAAAACGGATTTATGTTAATATTCTATAATGGCAATTATACACATAACTGTCTAAAACAATGTCAATACGATACAGATGTTGATGTTATCTATTCATATTTCTCCTCATATACCAACAATTTTTAATTTTGGAGGTGATGATATTTCTATTGTGAATAAGTTACATAACCTAGGAGTTATTGTAGATTCTGGTTTTTAACCACGAGAATCCAGATGCAGAAAATTATTAGGGATGTGTTTCTTAAATTGAGATTGGTAAGTTGTTTGAAGGATCTGCTTAAACCCTACAATTTTCGAACAGTGGTACAAAGTCTTATATCACCTTGTTTTGATTATTGCAATGGGCTACTTTTGGGGATTAAACCCCCCCACCCCCACCTCAAATCAGAGCCTTACAGGTGGCCTATAACTCAGTTGCCAGGATATTGTCTAGTTATAATCGTTATGAGCACATTTCTACAGTTTTAAAAAGGTTACACTGGCAATATCATTTGTATAGTTTTTAAAATAATAACGGGGCAGTTTTCTAAAGTTTTAGCTGTAAAACTTCATTATACTAGCCCTCATTGGCAGATCAATCAATATTGGATATTCCATCACATCATGTGATAAATATCAAATGAGCTTTAGGAATTTAGTTTTATTATACTGTATGTCCCTTGCCCTGGAACAAGTTGCTTTTGAGACTGAGAAGGATTCAGGATATGAAAGAATTTAAAAGAGAATTAAAAACCCTCTTTTATGTACAGACATATGAGAGGGTGGATGATTGATTTATGCAGGTGAAAGTTTCTGTTTTGCGATGAATTGACTGATTTTTTTTAGATATTTTTCTATATGTTTCAAATGTCTTGTTTTTTGTAGACAGTATTATGTGATTTATTTATTATGAATGTATGATTTCTGATCAGTCTAGAACTTCTGGATTGTACAGAATAGAAGTTTTTAAAAATAAATAATAATAATAAACATGATAGCCATTCTAGAATTAGTGCTTAGTGCACATGCTTTAGATGCCTTACTTGAGGTGACCTCTACAGAATTACACCCTAGACGTATTTTTAAAATAATTTCACTGTTGGCTTTCGCCTCCTGTGAGTCACACATAAGTATCAGCTAACTGTCCATTTTGCCAAAGGCTTCAGACAAATGATTTAAGGGGCAATTGATCTTGACCCACTGGTTTTTAAAACGATGTGAAAAATGGAAAACAATGGAGGCAGCAGAGGCTCCTACTCAGTTAAATCCCACTGAGTGACCCAGCACCTGATATTGAGTGGCACTTAACTGGTTAGTGCCACTGAATATTGCCACTAACCAGTCATCTCCTAACCGCTTAGGTTAGGGGCAGGCCGGGGGTGGAGCATGAGCGGAGTACCTATTTAGCCAATTAGTGGCAATTTTTGTCCACTAACTGGCTAAGTAACTGCATAAAGTTAAAACAGCAAAAAGGCTGTCCTAACTTTATGCGCTAAGGTTAACCAGACATCGGTCTGAATATTGGCCTGTGCCCAGTTAAGTTTGGGAGAACAATGAGACCCGGATATTGAATGCTGGGAGCCACACATGCCCCAGCATTGGTACCTGGTTAAAATAGCCCAACAAAAAAGCTCTGACAAAAAGGCCCAAACACAAAACAGCTCTGAGAAAAAAAAAACACAAAAAAACCCAACAGACAAAAAAGTTCCTGACAAATCACCTCTGACAAAATGGCCTGCTCACAATTTGGTCCCTGACAAATGAGCCCCACCCCCCCCCCAACAAAAGAGTCTGCCTATGAGTATTTTACCTGTTCTGCTCCTGCAACTTTGTGTCTTTCTGAGTCCTGCTGCTGCTTTGAACAGAGGTATGTCTCCCCTTTGCCACCCCAGTTTCAATGCTCACTGTCCTCCTGTCTGCCCTGCGCAGTCTGGTATCTCTTTCACTCTTCTCCCCCCGTGATCCTCCAGCAGTGGCGTCAGCAAGGAAAACAAGCTGTTTCGGCTGGCCTTGGAAGTGTTCCCTCTGTTGTGTCCCGTCTCTTCTGACACAATTTTTCTATATACACGTAGGCAGGTCAAAACAGACAGAACGCTTCCAGGACTAGCTGAAGCAGCTTGTTGATGCTGCCGGTGGCCCACAGAAACATTGGGGAATAGCCAGTGGGGGAAGCAGGGAAGATACCAACTGTGCACGGTAGGCAGAAGGAAGAGGGAGCCATGCTGGACTATGTTGGGTGGTGAGTGGGAAGGAAGGGTAAGAGAGTGGAGTGGAACAGGTGGATGTGAAGTGTCTGTTCACGCTTTCCAAAAATACTAGGACTAGGGGGCATGCGATGAAACTACAGTGTAGTAAATTGAAAACAAATCGGAGAAAATTTTTCTTCACCCAACGTATAATTAAACTCTGGAATTCGTTGCCGGAGAAAGTGGTGAAGGCGGTTAGCTTAGCAGAGTTTAAAAAGGGGTTGGACGGTTTCCTAAAGGACAAGTCCATAAACCGCTACTAAATGGACTTGGGAAAAATCCACAATTCCAGGAATAACATGTATAGAATGTTTGTACGTTTGGGAAGCTTGCCAGGTGCCCTTGGCCTGGATTGGCCGCTGTCGTGGACAAGATGCTGGGCTCAATGGACCCTTGGTCTTTTCCCAGTATGGCATTACTTATGTACTTATGTACTTATGAGATGCATTTCCTGACCACGGGAAGGGGAGGAAGGGAGAGAGACGCCAGAATGCAGGGAAGGGTATAGTATGACAGAGATGACAGAAAACTGGGGTGAGGAGAGAAAGATGCTTCACTGGAGAAAGAGTTGAAGGAAGAGAGAGCTCAGATGAGGGAGTGGGGGGATAGAGGGGGGAGAAGAGATGCTGGATCCTCAGAGGGAGGGAGACAGTTTTTCTATACTTACTTTTGTGAAGAGCTATTTTGTTACAGGGGCTATTTAGTCAAGGTTATTATGCTACAGGGGCTATTTTGTCTGGGCTATTATGTCAGAGGGCCTGTGGCTATGAGTGGCTCCGATGCCACATACCACACAGGCTGAATATCAGGTGGTTGATTATTAATTGCCAATTGTTATATATCTAGTTTTGTGAACTCAAGAACTTGGATGTGTGTTGGTTCCTGTAAGTGTAAGTTTCCATAATTAGAGGGTTGTTTTCTAAAGCTTAGCTTGAGTTATCTGAAGCAGGGACCATTTTATTCCTATGGGCCCTGCTGCAGATAACTCAAGATAAGCTTTGGTAAACAACCCCCTTAATGCTTAAGCATACATGAATGATGCTTTTTGCTTGTACCTTTATCTTTATAAAATGATTATTTGCACTGTAGGTGTGGAGAAATACATGTGCATTTCTTGTATCATCTACTATAATAAAAAGCACCTCCAACGTTCTGAAGCTGACTCTGTGGCAGTGAAGGGTTTGAAGGGTTCGTGCTGCCTGCTGTATCCATCTCCTGTCCTGATGTTTGCATGCTTCCTGGTTCGTCACAACCAGCAGTGACCAATCACTGGAAGGGAACGCTGCAGAGTTGCCAGGCAAAGGAACGCGACGTCACACGCATGAGGCAGTGGCGTAGCCAAGGGTGGGCCCAGGTGGGCCTAGGCCCACCCACTTTGGGCTTAGGCCCACCCAGTAGCAGTACACCTGTGATGTGACTGGCAGGGATTCCCAAGCCCCACCAGCTGAAAACTCCCAATGACTGTTCCTCCTTCGTACCTTGTAAATAACAGATCTTTGCCTACAGCAGCAGCAACTGATATATACTGCTCACACCGGCCCCACAGCCTTCCCTCTAACATATTCCCACCTGTGCAAAACAGGAAGTTGGATAAGTGGGAAGGCTGTGGAGCCAACATGAGCAGTGTGTATTAGTTGATGCTTGCTGCAAGCAAAGATCTGCTATTTACAAGGTATGTGGGAGAGGGGGGATGTTTGAAAGACCATATGGCATGCAGGCGAGAGAAGGAGAGACCAAATCACCTGTGGTTTGGGGCGGGGTTCTTCTGCCCACCCATCTTGGGCCCAGGCCCACCCAAAATTGGGTGTCTGGCTACGCCCCTGGCATGAGGGTGTCGTCATCACTCCCTTCCTCCCTCCCTCCCTTCCAGTTCCAGGCCCCCTCCCTCCAAATTTTAAAAGTCATCTTCACTTACCAAGTTGTGTTTACAGCGGACGTCAGCAGCGGTAAAAGGCATGCAGGCTCGGCCCTTCTCTCTCCCTCAGCTCTGGTCCCACCCTTGCAGAAACAGGAAATGAGGGTGGGACCAGAGCTGAGAGAGAAGGGCCGTGCCTAGGTGTCTTTTACCGCTGCTGACGGCCACCATAACCCCGATTTGGTAAGTGAAGATGACTTCTAAAATTCGGAGGGAGGAGTGCTGGAACTGGAAGGGAGGGATGACGACCCTGGAACTGGGAGGGAGGGGGATCCTGGAACTGGGACGGGGTATCCTGGAACTGGGAGGGGGCATCCTGGAACTCGGAGAGAGGGAGGGAGGGGGAACCCTGAAACTCGGAGGGAGGGGGGACTCTGAAACTCGGAGGGGAGGGGGGACCCTGAAACTCGGAGGGAGGGAGGGGGAACCTGAAACTCGGTCCCCTGGAACTCGGAGGGAGGGGACGACCCTGGAACTCAGAGGGAGGGAACAACATTGGAACTCGGAGGGAGGGGACAACCCTGGAACTCAGAGGGAGGGAGGGGGGATTACCCTGGAACTTAGAGGGAGGGAGAGAGGGAGGGGACGACCCTAGAACTCAAAGGGAGGGAGGGAGGGAGGGGATGACCCTGACGCTCGGAGGGAGGGGGAGGACGACCCTGGAACTTGGAGGGAAGGAAGGGAGGGGATGACCCTGGAACTCGGAGGGAGAGAGGGAGGGAGGTAGGGGACAACCGTGGAACTTGGAGGGAGGGAGGGGACGGATGACCCTGGAACTCGGAGGGAGGGGATGACCCTGGAACTCAGATGGAGGGGACGACCCTGGAACTCGGATGGAGGGAGGGAGGGAGGGGGGGACACGACCCTGGAACTCGGAGGGAGGGAGGGAGGGGACGACCCTGGAACTTGGAGGGAGGGAGGGAGGGAGGGGGATGACCCTGGAACTCGGAGGGATGGAGGGGGATGACCCTGGAACTTGGAGGGAGGGAGGGGGGCCCATGGCACACATTCTCATTCTCACACACACACTCTCTCTCACAGACACACTCACACCCAGCCTCACTCTCTCTCTGTCACACACACACACTCACTTGCACATTCACTCTCTCTCACACAGTCACTCTCACACACACTCTCTCAAACATACACACTCCGAGGAAAACCTTGCTAGCGCCCATTTCATTTGTGTCAGAAACGGGCCTTTTTTACAAAAGGCTCCACATTCAGTCAGCCATTGTAAAACAGACTGGAAATTGTGAACATCCCAACTTGGACATTCTATTTCTAAACAAGATGTAAAAAGGAACATCAAGACTACTAAAAATAAGTATTTTTGGATGCTGAAACCTAATTTTTCAATTAACTCTCATAAGTCTGCAAAGCATTTCCACAAATTTGAGATTAACTGTAAGATGACCTGACTTGAGGTCCTTTTACTGGCACAAAAAGTGGCCTTACGACACCCATACTTGGGTCTTTCCGAGCACTAAGGTAGTGGTTCTCAAACCTGGTCTTGGAGGCACCCCAAACAGTCAGGTTTTCAGGATATACACAATGAATATTCATGAGAGAGATTTGCATGCACTGCCTCCACTGTATGTAGATCTCTTTCATGAATATTCATCGTAGGTATCCTGGAAACTGACTGGGTGGGATGCCTCCAGGACCAGGTTTGGGAATCACTGCACTAAGGCCATTTTTTTCTGTTAAATGTCAGGTCCCAGAGTGACTCCATTGTCACTACGGCTGGTTTTACTATAGTCCCCGAAGAAAAAACAGGAAGGTGAGTCTCAATAGACTGTTTCAAAGTACTCACTATCTGTGATGGCAATATTTGTATTGCTAGCTGTTCTTCCAGCCTGGTGCTCCTAACCGTTTCTCCCAGCGTGAGCAGGTTCCCTCCCTGCACATTCAGGTCCCCTACTTTCAGAGCCTAAGCTGCCGGACTTGACTCCACGCTGTCTCTTCCTGGCTGGGGGGGAGCCGCACGTTGGACGGGGCTCAAGGAAACCCCATCAACACTGCTGGTCAGTGCTGACACATCAAGTCTGACGGCAGGAGAAGAAATTTGCCTGGGTCCAGGCGCTAACCCAAACTGATCCAAGGTCATCTGGTGGTGGAGTTGGGTCTCGGTGGGGGTTGAGGGACACATGAAGGTCGGCAGCCTGAACGGTGTAATTCTAGACCAGAGGTTCTGATGCAGCAGTGGCGAAATGGGAGCTAACGTTGACCACGGTCTGAATAAATACGAAGGAGCCACCGAAAAGATTTGAGTCTCAGGCATTAAATCTAAGTACCACTTTTTCTAACATCGGAATTAGGTTTATCTACCAGCGATGTTATGAACTTTTCTGACTTTTCGATTTAAATAGCCCCAGGAGGTTTTTTTCCTATGATGAAGAAGCCCTAGCCCTTCTATTTGCTTTTTGAAAAGTAAGAAGGTGCTTCTTGAGGTTTTTCCTCCTGTTACACAGATTAACTGGCTTACTTTAATAAAGTTTCCTAGTTCTTATGTTTATTGGATTCTCCTTAGGTGGAAACTTATTCCCTGATTTTTTGAGTAGTTTCAATATGATACACATAAGGATGTGTTTTATTTAAATTTTATTGTTGAAATAAAGATATGCACAAAGGGTTAGTTCAGTTGTTCCCAAACCTGGTCCTGGAGGCACCCTAGCCAGTCAGGATTTCAGGATATCTACAATAAATATTAATGAGAGAGATTTGCATGCAGTGGAAGCAATGCATGCAAATCTCTCTCATGATTATTCAGATGATGCAGGTTGGTCTGTGGGTTCAGCTGTTTTGAGTGTGTTATTTTATACGCACAATCTTCACTGACTACTAATATGTCAACACATAAATTTTAAGATAATCTGTTTAATTTGTAAGTCAATTTTTGGCTTAAACTCAGATGGGTTAGGAGGACTACTTGTGGTTTCATCTGCTAGTAGAAGTATGGGTTTTCTGAGAACTTTGAAATTAGGCTTTTCATCTTTAAAATATATTCCTGTCATTGAGAAGTCTTTCCCTTTTGCAAGGACAAGATTATGGAATATGTTACCATCAGAGTTAAAGCAATAACCCTCTTACTTCTTTTTTAGGAAAGGTTCAAAGACTTATCTGTTTGATCATTAATTGATTTTTGTTTGTTGTTGTTGGCTTATTGTATGAATTTGCTGATGCTATCGCTTTCTTTTGTAGAGTTTCTCTTAATATGTAAACCGCCGTGAATCCTTCATTTTGGAAAACAGGAGGTATATAAGACCAATAGAATAGAATAGAAGGTTTGGGATCCACTGGGTTAGTTGAAGCACAAGTGAGATGGGAGATGAAGTGATAGAAACTTGTACCTGAAGGCACGGGTCTGAAATAGCTGGGGATGTAAAAGACCCTATGCCGTGGGACGCAGCTGTTTGATGTTCTTTCCTTACTTGGCTTCTTGTTTTATTGATGTGAGTTTGGCTTCATTACCAAGGGGGATTGATGTTCCTTACTTTGAATATTGACTCCCATATTTTATTTTTTTGTGTCTGAAGCTGTGGAAGCCAATTCTAGTACTAGCTAGGCATACGTCATAGTTTTTGTTGCTTACCTTCAGTCCTAGAGGTCCTGGTAAGCCAGGTGCACCAGGTTGTCCCTACCAGCAGGAGAAAACAGAAAGGAAATGGTTAATATCCCATTAGTTTCTCTTAAGCACAGCATGAGAAAGTCATATAAACCACAGCATAACATGTTAAAGAATGTGTTTCGTTTCAAAGTAAAGAAGAAAAGGGTCCACTGATTATTCAATAGACCCTTATTTTCAAATAGTTTTGCTAAAAATTCTGAAATTACAAGACTAATTATAATACAAACTGCACATTTTGACAAAAATACTAGTGGCTAATATCTCTGTGACTACCTAGTCAAGATCGGGAGGCGGGGCTGGTGGTTGGGAGGCGGGGATAATGCTGGGCAGACTTATACGGTCTGTGCCCTGAAGAGCACAAGTACAAATCAAAGTAGGGTATACACAAAAAGTAGCACATATGAGTTATCTTGTTGGGCAGACTGGATGGACCGTGCAGGTCTTTTTCTGCCATCATCTACTATGTTACTATGTACCTGCTAAGATTTAATGACATCTAGTAAACCTCTTGTTATAGGAGGTGTCAGCTCCTCTCTCCGGTCACCAATTTATTACTTTCTCTAGAGCTGCTCAGGTCACTGTTTTAGTATCCTTCTCCTTACCTTTTGCAAAACTTTATATTTATTGAATTTAAACATATCAAGTACAAAACTTGAACAGAAAAATGTGATACAGGAAAATATTTCTCATTCTCAAAAGAGGAAAAAAAAATAAAAGTCAAGAAGCAATAATAGAGTAGTATGTCAGACCACAATAATGGGAGCTAAAAACCCAGAAGGATTTCAAATAAATTGAAAAGGTAATAGAAATTATAAACAAGAGTAAAAGCATCCATCCCTTCTTCTCTCACTAGCAGCTTACTCCTTTAATCCAGACCATCACACTCTACCTGAATTTACCTCATGTCTTTCTTTCTAGTTCACCACTAATCTGGGGCACAACTCCCCTCTCTGTTTTATTTGCAAATATCCATCTATTCTAAAGCCCTAGCAAACTATTTCCCCTCTCCTTGCAGACGAGCATGGTGAAATTTGAGAGTTTAGGGATGTGCACAGTATAAAAATGTTTGGTTCATTTTCATTTGTGCTCTTTTCCTGATTTTCAGATGTTATTTAAAGTTTATATCACAGCTTAATTCAGAGATTATTGTGTATCAAATTCAGCATGCACCAAATTTTTTAAGAGTACTAATGAATTTAATTTATTTATATTTATTTGGATTTAGCTCGCACCTTTTTCAGTGGAAGCTCAAGGTGAGTTACATTCTGGTACAGTAGGTATTTCCCAGTCCCCAGAGATGTAACAATCTAAGATGCACTTTTACTAAAGTGCATTAAGCACTTAGGGCTAGATTCTATATATATGGTACCTAAAAAAAATCAGTGCTACCCCCCCCCCCCGCTTAAGCAGTATTCTATAAGCCACACCTACAGTTTGGCGTGCTTTGTAGAATTAATGCTTCAGTGGGGAGGTCAGGTGTAAATTTAGGAGCCACCATTTGAACCAATGTTGATTTAAATCTTGAATTTATAATGAATGTGACTGTTGGGCAGACTGGATGGACCATTCAGGTCTTTATCTGCTGTCACTTACTATGTTACTATGTAACTACTAGAGACAACTGCATTAAGGAGTTTGGTGTTATGCGGTAAACCACATATTAAATGTTTTTCATGTTAGGGGGCATGGCATGGGTGAGGAATGGGTGTGGAAACGTTAGCCAGAGAGAACACTGAGCTTACCATGCACTAACTAGCTAACATACAGTTAATGAGGGGGCACTCCTAAATAGAAATGGCTAAGTGCCCCCACATTACCTGCAGACAGGTACCACACCTTAATTTGCACTTTAACATGGGACCAGAATAAGAAAATTCTGGTTCTGCCCCCACTAGTTGCTGTGTAAAATTTGCACTGAAGAGATCGCACTATATCATACCAATACTTGATGATCCTTATATGAGCTGTTCAAAGCCTGAACATTTACACTTGCTAATGCAAATGATGCACTGCTGCAATGTAAATTAGATGAAAAAGGCTGTCTCATGACCACATTCTAGACCCCTTGGGGCAGAAAAAGATGGCTCAAACTTCCATTTGGAGTCTCTGTAGCATCAGAGGTGTATCAGCAGAAGCAGAATGAACTTTTGGCTGGGCTCAGTAGCATTTAGCAAATAGCAGATGACATTCTCCTCATTGGCTGTGGTGACTCTGATGAGGAGGCAGAGCACTGACCATAATAACATGCTCTTAGCTCTAATGGATCGCTGCTGGCAACTAAAGCTACAGCTTAGTATAAAGAAATTACAATTCAGAATGAAGGACGTCTGCTTTCATGGACATGTCTTGACAGGACCTGAAAACAGACCTAGAGAAGATTAATGCCATACAGCATATGTCATTGTCTACAGATGTAAAATTAGTGCAGCGCTTGATTAGGTTTGTAACTCATCTAGTGAAATTCATACCACGCCTGTCTGAGATATGCGAGTCCTTGAGAAAATTTCTGCATAAAGATGCAGTTTGGCACTAGCTTCCAAGCATGATCAAGCAATACAGGAAATAATCACTTGGTTGCTGCTGCCCCTGTGTTGAGGTACTAGGACGTTACCAAGCCCGCTGTGATACAGTGTTAACTCTCGCAAAAATGAGATTGGCTGTTGCTTAATGCAAGAATGTCAGTCAGTGGCTTTTGTATTCAAGGCACTTACTCCAGCCAAGCAAATCGAAAAAGAAAGTCTCAGCATTGTGTTTGCTTGCCAGTGCTTTCATCATTAGCTCTATGGCCAAGACATAATTACAGCAGAAACTGATCACAAGCCTCTGACAGCAATTTTCAGAAAGTCCCTATTATGTGCACCCAAGCGATTTCAAAAGTAAGTTATTGATGTTACAAGATTATAACCTCAATGTTGGTTATAAACTGGGTCCTGAAATGTTTATTAATGATACATTCAGCAGAGCCACCGCAGACAAATATCAGCAGTCCAGAGCTGGCACACCTGTCAGAAGTATGGTACCAAGTACAGGTACCCACCAATGCCAGACAGGAATCAGTAAATTCATGCGTAAAAAAGCCCTGTCTACATTCACATTGGCTGCCACTCAAAGTATCTCAGAGACTTGATCTGTAGAACATTTACAGTAGGAAGTTGTGCATCACTCAATGGGGGGGGGGGGGGGGGGGGGGGAAGATATTTTAGATTTTAATTTATGTTGATGCCACCTAGTGGCTCATTGTTATATCTCACTATTTTCCTACTTCCTGTTTGTTGTTATATTTAACCTTTAGTTGGAATACAGCATGGTTCCTCTGAACTGCTGCATTTAGTGTGTCTATTTTAAACTCTTAAAACAGGCACTTCCTGTTTCCTGTGAGAATGCAGAATGTATATGTGCTCATGTTTTAAAACTTCTCTAGTGCTGACATCAGAGCCGGCAACGAAGCAGAGAACAGTGGGAGCAAAGGCACAAATTTCCGCCACTGCAAAAGGACACTGTGGCAGTAGCCTGCATCGATTACATCACAAGGCTACGACAGCAGCTGCTGGTGACGTGATCTGAGTGCCCAAGGAAGGACAATTTGGTGGTGGTGGTGGTGGTGGTGGTGGTGGTTTGATTACAACTGAAAACCTCAAATTTACCATTGGAGTTTTCTGCTGATAACCAAAAATCAGAAGCTCTGTTTATACTTGATATAGCACTGACTGGCCCTAACTTTCAGTGTGTCCCTATGAAGCATAAGGGCTTGGTTTTATAGCAGGGCACCTATGGGAGAAGTTCAAAAAGACACCTATGTTGCGCCTATTTTGTGAAGGTAACAAAAGCTTCCATATCTAACCCCAATAGTGCACAAAAGTTGATGCACACATTTACACATTTACACCTGCTGCACATTTCATTAATTATGTGCATAAATCACAACAAAACTTCTGCTCCGCCTAAATTACACTCAGATGCACAGATCACATAAAAGTAGGTGCCTACTTTCTATGGAAACACTTTTTATACATATATGTGATTGCACAATTACATAAGAGCCCTATTCTGCATGTAAAACAGGCTTCACACGTGGAAAAGGCTTTATGAGACTACCCCCTACATATGCTATAATAAGAAATAGCAGAGATGAGAAAATTTACATATCTATAGGATAAAGGGGATGAAAACTTTGAGTTCCCCAACTCAAAATATGTAAATAAGATCACGTTTGTAAGGACTAGTGTAATTTCTTTTAAAAACCATTATGTGGAAGAAAATTCTCCTGGCTTTTTCAGCATTTAGTTGCAAGAAAAATGAAGAATTTACTGCTTTCCTCGATTATGATTTCATATTAGTGTATGAGGTAAAGGAAACTAGAACCACTCATATGCTGAGTATATTTTGACGTGAAGCTGCACTGACTGCTAGGATAAGAAGCATAAAATCTGTTTTACTCTTTTGGATCTTGCTAGGTACTTCTAACCTGGATTGACCACTGTTGAAAACAGGATACTGGATCTGATGGACCTTCGGTCTGTCTCAATATGGCAATGCTCATGTTTTTCTGACTGGTTGATGCTTCGGTTTAGACAGCGAAGATACTTACCTGTAGCAGGTATTCTCCAAGGACAGCAGGCTGATTGTTCTCACATGTGGGTCGACATCTGTGTCAGCCCAGGAATCAGCATTTTGCAAGCAAAATATAAAAAAATAGTTTTTCCAGAGTTTTCTGGCGTGCGTGCAGTGCGCACCGTGCATGCGCAGACCAATTTACCGCCCGTTGCGTGAGCACGTTCTCTCAGTTTAATCAAAAAGCATATAAACAAACAAACAACAACAACTCCAAAGGGGAGGTGGGCGGGTTTGTGAGAAAAATCAGCCTGCTGTCCTCGGAGAATACCTGCTACAGGTAAGTATCTTCGCTTTCTCTGAGGACAAGCAGGCTGCTTGTTCTCACATATGGGGTATCCCTAGCACCCAGGCTCACTCAAAACAATGAACATTGGTCAATTGGGCCTCACAATGGCGAGGGCATAACATAGACTGACCTGAAACCATAAACAACTAACTGACAATGCAGCCTGGAACAGAACAAAAATGGGCCTAGTGGGGTGGAGTTGGATTCTAAACCCCGAACAGATTCTGCAGCACTGACTGCCCAAACTGACTGTCGCGTCGGGTATCCTGCTGAAGGCAGTAGTGAGATGTGAATGTGTGGACTGATGACCACGTTGCAGCCTTGCAAATCTCTTCAATGGAGGCTGACTTTAAGTGAGCCACTGATGCAGCCATGGCGCTAACATTATGAGCCGTGACATGGCCCTCCAGAGTCAGCCCAGCTTGGGCATAAGTGAAGGAAATGCAATCTGCTAGCCAATTTGAGATTGTGTGTTTTCCAATGGCGACTCCCCTCCTGTTGGAATCGAAAGAAACAAACAACTGGGCGGACTGTCTAAAGGGCTTTGTCTGCTCCACATAAAAGGCCAATGCTCTCTTGCAGTCCAAGGTATGCAAACTGCTTTCGCCACGGCGGGTATGAGGATGGGAAAAAATGTTGGCAAGACAATTGACTGGTTCAGATGGAACTCCGACACCACCTTTGGCAGGAATTTAGGGTGCGTGCGGAGGACTACTCTGTGTGATGAAATTTGATATAAGCTGCATGTACTACGAAGCTCACTGACCTTACGAGCTGAAGTAACAGCCACCAAGAAAATGACCTTCCAGGTCAAGTACTTCAGATGGCAGGAATACAGTGGCTCAAAAGAAGTTTTCATCAGCTGAGTGAGAACGACATTGAGATCCCATGACACTGGTGGAGGTTTGAAAGGGGGCTTTGACAAAAGCAAACCTCTCATGAAGCGAACAACTAAAGGCTGTCCAGAGATAGGCTTACCCTCTACACGGCAATGAAAAACACTAATCGCACTAAGGTGAACTCTTACGGAGTTGGTCTTGAGACCAGATTCTGACAAGTGTAGAAGGTATTCAAGCAGGGTCTGTGTTAGACAAGAAAGAGGATCTAGGGCCTTGCTGTCACACCAGATGGCAAACTTCCTCCATTTGAAAGAGTAACACCTCTTCATGGTATCTTTTCTGGAAGCAAGCAAGACTTAGGAGACACCCTCTGAAAGACCCAAGGAGGCGAATTCTAAGCTCTCAACATCCAGGCTGTGAGAGCCAGAGACTAGAGGTTGGGATGTAGAAGCAACCCCTGAGAGATGAGGGTTGGAAAACACTCCAACCTCCACGGTTCTTTGGAGGACAACTCCAGAAGAAAAGGGAACCAAATCTGACACAGCCAGAAGGGAGCAATCAGGATCATTGTTTTGCGGTCTTGCTTGAATTTCAGTATAAAGTCTTCCTTACTAGAGGTATGGGAGGATTCAAACCATGGACACCAGGGACAGAAGGTTGTCCGCCCTTGCCTCGGGGAGATAAGCTTGAGCTGTCTGAGTGTTCAGCAGAGCTCCAATGAATTCTAATTTTTGGACTGGGGTGAGATGGGACTTGGGATAATTTATGACGAACCCCAGTAGCTCCAGCACCTGAAAAGTCATTCGCATGGACTCCAGAGCACCTTCCTTCGAGATGATCTTCACCAGCCAATCGTCAAGATAAGGAAACACATGCACTCCCAGTCTGCGTAGAGACGTTGCGACTACAGCTAGGCATTTTGTAAACACTCTGGGTGCAGACGCCAGGCCAAAAGGCAGTACACGGTACTGAAAGTGCTGTGTTCCCAGCCAAAATCGAAGATACTTCCTGTGAGCTGGAAGTATCGAGATGTATGTGTAAGCATCCTTTAAGTCCAGAGAGCATAGCCAATCGTTTTCCTGAATCATGGGGAAGAAGGGTGCCTAGGGAAACCATCCTGAACTTTTCTCGGATAACAAATTTGTTCAGGGCCCTTTGGTCTAGGATGGGACGCATCCCCCGTTTTCTTTTGCACAAGGAAGTTCCTGGAATAGAATCCCAGCCCTTCTTCTCCTGGTGGAACGGGTTGAACCGCTTTGGCCTATAGAAGAGCGGAGAGTTCCTCTGCAAGTACCTGCTAGTGCTGGGAGCTGCAGGACTGAGTTCCCGGTGGGCAGTTTGGAGGCTTGGATTCCAGATTGAGGGTGTATCCTAACCGGACAATTTGAAGAACCCACCGGTCGGAGGTTATAAGAGGCCACCCTTGGTGAAAAACATTAACCTACCCCCAACCGGCAAGTCGTCCGGTATGGACACATTTACTGAGGCTATGCTGAACTGGAGCCAGTCAAAAGCCCGTCCCTTGCTTTTGCTGGGGAGCCGCAGTGGCCTTAGGTGCACGCTGTTGACGAGAAAGAGCGTGCTGGGACTGATCCTGGGCAGGCTGCCGAGAAGCAGGAGTGTACCTACGCCTAGGATAGGAATAGGGAGCACTCCTATTCTCTCCAAAAAACCTCCTGGATGAGGAGGTAGTAGCAGAAGACGTCTGGCGGGAGAGAGAATCCATAGCATCATTGTGCTTCTTGATCTGGTCAACTAGATCCTCTACTTTCTCACCAAAAAGGTTATCCCCCCAGCAAGGAACATCTGCCATCCGCTGCTAGACCGAATGATCCAGGTCAGAGACACGCAGCCATGAGAGTCTGTGCATCACTATACCTTGGGCAGCGATCCTGGATGCTACATCAAAAGTGTCGAACATACCTCTGGCCAGGAATTTTCGACACGCCTTCTGCTGCCTGATCACCTGGCGAAAAGGCTCAGCCTGCTCCGGAGGGAGTGCATCAACCAAGCTGGACAGTTGCCTCACCGAGTTCCGCAAGTGGACGCTCGTGAAGATCTGGTAAGTCTGGATCTTGGCAGCGAGCATAGCGGCTTGATATGTCTTCCTCCCAAAAGAGTCCAAGGTTCTAGATTCTCTGCCTGGGGGCGCCAAGGCATAGTCCCTAGTGCTCTTGGCTCTTTTGAGGGCGGAGTCCACCACCATGGAATTGTGAGGTAGCTGAGACTTCATCAATCCAGGCTCCCCTTGGATCCGATATTGGGATTCAGCTTTTTCGGGATCACGGGATTAGACAGAGGGAATGACCAGGTTTGCATAAGGACTTCCCTCAGTACATTATGCAAAGGAGCCGTTGCAGCCTCTCTAGGCGGAGAAAGATAATCCAGGACCTTGAGCATCTCAGCCCTGGGCTCATCCTCAATCTCCATAGGGAAGGGAATAGCCGCAGCCATTTCCCGGACAAAGGAGATAAAGGATAGACTCTCCGGTGGAGAAAGTCTTCTTTCTGGTGGAGGAGAAGGTTCAGAGGGAATCCCATAGGACTCGTCAAAAGAAAAGTACCTGGGATCTTCCTTTTCCTCCCACGAATGCTCATCTTCAGTATTGGACAAGACATCTCTCAGAGCAGTCTGAAACTGAGCCTGCCTCGGTGCCGAGGAGCGACGTCCTCGATGATGGTGCTGAGAAGTCGACACCCTCCTGGACTGCGGTGAAGCTTCCTCCACCGACGTCGAAGGGGAGTCGACCTGGGTGGCAGCCGACATCGATGCCGCAGGCGGCACCGATGTCGGGGACCTCACCACAGGTGAAGGGCCAGATGTACGGAAGGCGCAAGCACCCCTGACACCGAAGCAGACTGGCACAGCAATCCTTCCAGAAGCTCTGGAAGTAGGGCCCTGATGCGCTCGTCGAGAGCCGTCGTCGAACAAGGCTGCGGGGTCAGTAAAGGAGCCGGTGGCAGACTCCGTCGAGGCTCAGGAGCAGGTACCGAGCTGCCAGAAGACCATCACATCAGCACCTCCTGAATAGAGGGGGAGTGATCCTCTTGGTGCCGACGCTTCTCAGGTGCCAATTCCCTCAACGCCCCGGAGTTCCTGGCACCATGTGTCGAAGGAGAACGATGAGATTGCTTCTTCACCTTTGCTCGACGCCCATCATCGAGACTCCTCGGTACCGATGAGGACATGGAATCCTCATGCCTCCTCCGGGTTGTGGAGACCCACTCAATGCCTCACTGCTTCCAGTGCGAATTGGTCTTTCAGCAGCCATTACCTCTGCTCCCGACGTCGATGCTTCCCTTGAGGTTGATGTCGACGACGCCGACCTTAGTACTAATGTCGATGTCAACGTCGAAGGACCGGACTGAGCCCCAAAAAGCTTTTCTCATTGGGCTTCTCAAGACGCTTGTGTCCGTTTCTTCATACGAAGACGCAGACTATAAGCGGTTGGGCTATGGTCGGGCCCAAGGCACTGGATACACCAGGCGTGGGTATCGGTACCTGAGATGGTCTGGTTGCACCGAGTATAACGTTTGAAGCCACTGGGAGTCTTCGATGACATGGAAGGAAAAATGGCTTCGGCAAAATTAAACGACGCGATTGTGGCTGTTACAAGAAAAAGGCACAAAAATAAGGGAAAAAACCCGACTGTGCGGCCTGAAGCCGGCCGTGTCGGAAAAAGAAAGGAAACTTTAAAAGGGAGAAAAACTAACAAAAGTAAAGGTACCTTCTCCTTTTTTAAAAAAAAAAGTTTTTGACAATGATAATAAAAGAAGAAAAGAAAAATATCGAAGAAAATGAAGACTCTCTTCTGAGCCTGAGAGGAGCAGTGAAGGAAACACCGCAACTCAACGCAGAGAAAAAACAACTGAGGGAACACGCTCACGCGACGGGCAGGAAATTGGTCCGTGCATGCGCGCTGCATGCGCGCTGCATGCGCATCAGAAGACTCTGGCACAACTTTTTTTATATTTTGCTTGCAAAATGCTGATTCCTGGGCCGACATGGACGTCGACCCACATGTGAGAACAAGCAGTCTGCTTGTCCTTGGAGAACTATAATTACACTTTAAAAATGTGGTAACATGTCTCTACATTGATAACCACAAAACAGTCATGTAAAACTTGCATCACTGTGCAACAACTTGGCCATCAGACTTACCGGTTCTCCATCTTTCCCTTTTCCAGGTAACCCTGGTACCCCTGCAAGTCCAACTTCCCCATGTGGCCCAGGCAATCCTGGCCTGCCTTCTTGCCCTGGTTCACCCTGAAGAAGATGATTAAACAGTTAATATTTTTTGATTATTCTCTTAAATCCTAGTTAAAGTAGTGTGATTTCTGTGTTAATCTACTTTAGAGATAAATGGAAATAAAACAAAATAAGATACCTTTTTTATTGTGCAGTCAAATAATACATAGAAGAATAGAACATAAAAACACCTAATTTATGTGGCAGAAATGTATATAAATTATATCTTTATCATAAAGGAAACAGATACACATAAGTGCTATTAAAAAGTTGCTGCTGGAACACTTTCACACAGTTATACCTGTTCTGAGTCACACAAAACTTTTCCATGTTATTTTATGTGCTTGTGAATCTATCTTATAAAATACATGCATAAGTTCAAACCCCACCCAACCCATACACCCTCTACCCCGGGGGCGCCACTGAGACCTGACTGGAGGTCAGAGAAACATATCAATCATGGGCAATGTTATAAACACCTATTTGTGCACTTAAAACCAAACAGAAATGGCATTTAGATTACCCCCTCAGTTACAGTTGCTCATAGTAGTTTCATTTTCAATCTGTTGACAGTTACAGTTACATAAAACATTCCCACGAATGAGTGTTAAGTGCATTCTACTGAGTGGGAAATTTAAAGGGCTCTTTTACTAAAGCTTAGCATGCACTAACAGATTTAGTGCTCGCTAAATGCTAAGAAGCCTATTTTATAGCTATGGGTGTCTTAGTATTTAGCGCACACTAATTTCTATTAGTACATGCTAAGCTTTAGTAAAAAGGCCCCTAAATGAGGATTGGATTACTATGCAGTAACTAGAAAAAGCTGCCCCTGATAACTCTTATAACCAACAGCGAAAAATCTTTCCTGACAAAAGGCAGCTCAGTGAAAATGTAGTTTGTGGAACTCAAAATGTTGCATGTACAAATTCATCTCCCGAAAGAAGCAGTAGCAACACGGGGCACTTTGCTGCTTTATATGCAGGCGTGACAATCTTTTGCACTGTACTATGAGCCAGACACGGTTATAGGTCTTACCTTTTCCCCTGGTTGTCCATCCTTTCCTGGTGGGCCGATATTTCCAGGCACACCCTGAAAAAACCATGTACAATTATAGACTGTCTAAAATTGAAGGAATGCATATACATTTTGCATAATACATTGTGTAAAATTTCATAATCCATTACTTGCATATTAATAAAGATATTTCTTTATTAATGAAGTGATTACTACCCCTAAAAAAGTCTTTGGTGCATTTTATCATCACTGTTTCATAGGTCACAGGTTCTCACTAGTTTATCTGTGACAGAAGTTGTCTTTCCCTCTATGATTTACATTGGTAATATGTCACCTCATTATTGTCCTGAATACACACATAAGCTCTGTTTGGATACATTCTGGCAATGTATCCAAACACTTCATACAAAGTGGTATATAAAATCAATAAATCCAATCCAATGTCCGGCCACCATAGCACAGTGGTTTATGATGCTTGTAAGTCATGTCTTTTACTGTAGTACCATCATACCTTCATACCTGTCATGAAGTTACAGTGAGGAAACCGTTGAATTGAGGCTTCTGGAAACAGCTTGCCTCAGCCTGTCATGTCCGCATGGGCCTGTATTGTAACCCTCATCATATGATTCTATGAGCCAAGTGGGATGTGGCCAATTAGAAGCTGGTGAGAAGAAACATTTCAAACCTGACTGGGCAATGGGGTTAAGTGGTAGGTAGGAAGGAAAGAAGAAGAAGAAGAAGCAGAAAAGCTGCCTATGACTCTGCCATAGGCCTGCTGTACCCTACAGGAATGCCACAGCCAGTATTCCAGCTACGCTAGGTAGCGGGAAATAAATAGACACTTTCAGAGGAGGTTAGCTGAAACTCATTAGGAGCTCTTATTGCTATGGTGTTAGGATCTGCTGCCATGCCTCCTTGTGACCTGTGAATGGTACACTATTCACTTCAGCCAACATCAGAATCGCCAAGTGTGGTTCATCCCAAAGAGTGAGATTAAAGGTAAAAGTGAGATTTCTCAGTGGATGTGTATTGTTTTGCAAATGAAGAAACACACACACACACACACCCACACACACAAAAAAAATATATTTACTTTCCTTTGGTGCCTTTGAAATGATAGTCTGAACAATAAACATAAGAGACCATTTTTCAAAGGAATTTCACCCCTAGACTAAATAGTTACCCAAAATAAATTCCTTAGGCTGAAAAATTACCCTCCACTCAGTGACTAAGAGAATGTGCACAGAGTATAGATACTTGTAGGTACAGGGAAAAAGGATGGAGCAATGAGCAGGAAGATGCACTCAGATTTCTTCCTATTGGCCAGTTGGCTTTTCTCTTCATAGTCTTGCCTCTGATAAAAGTTGTGATCAGGATTAGTGCACTAGCAATGAGACTCTGATGAGTGAGAGAAGGGGCTCATAGAGAGTGACAGAGCCTTCAAATGAGTGTGACACACTCCTATGGTGTGAGACTTGGCATCTTTGCTAAATTCAGTGGGTAAAGGAATCATTCAGCAAATTCCAGAACACCACTTGAAAGAAGTCTTTGGGACAGTGAGAAACCAGGCCCTTATGGTTTATGTTTTACTTAAAACTTTGATAAACTGTTGTTCCTGAATTACATAGCAAAGTGGTGTGCAATAAAAAAATAAATAAAAGGAAAAGAATGTCATTTGTCATAGGAAAGAAAAAGAGAACAGAGACAGATCAAATGATAGATATAGCAGACAACAACAACAAAAACAACAACAACATATCATAAAACAGAACTTAAAAAAACACATATACAATTTAAAACAGGAGCAGTCCTAAAGTATCCTGGGCAGAAGAAGCGGTAAGTTCCAAAATCTGATATGAAAAGCTGTTTTCTGGATAAATGCAAGTTTTATTTTCAAGAATTTTATCCAATATATGAAAATATTTTTCACTGAATATCATATACCTTACAAATGAATGCCTTTTAGTGCAAATCTCATACACCTATGGCTATCTTAAAAGCAGTCAGTTTCCGGTATGAATTCATTTTTGAAAAATACAGACTTGAAAGTTCTCTGAAGACAAGCAGGACAGTTTTCACATCTGGGTGATGTCATTCACAGAGCCTGCCCAGTTTTCCTTTATCTTCTAGAAGTTTTTGGCAGGCCCAACCACGCATCATGCGTGTCTTCCCTCCTGGCTGACTCACACGGGACCCTCAGTTTCCCTTCATCCACAAAGCAGAGGAGACATGTCTCTGGACTTTTTGTCATACATTTTTTAACTTGGTGATTTGTTGTCGGCCTTCCTGACATTTTTTCTTCCCCTGAATTGCATGGGACCGTTTTTTTTTTTACTTCTCCTATTCCGTTTATTTGTTGTAGTTTATTGGCACTTTCATATTTTTTTTACTTTTCTGCCGGCTCACAGTCTATTTAGATCGGAGCTCCCGGTCGGGACCCCCTTTACTTTAAAATAAAAAAAATTAAGAAAGAGAAGTTTTTCAGAATTGAGCTGTTTGATTTCACTTTCACTTTGGCTATTTTTCCAGGTATGTCTCAGAAACTGGTATGTCCCAGAAGCTTCCCAGTGGGTTTAAAAAGTGCTCAAGCTGCGGTAGGACTATGTCTGTGACTGATCCTCATGCCTGACCATAAGTCCTCTCACTGTTTGCTTTGTGATCAAATGCAGAGAGGAACACAGAAGAGTTGAGAGGCTCTGCATGAGAAACTCTTTGTCAAGCCAAAATTTGGTCCATCGACTTCGGCATTGAAGGCATTGGTCCCTATGGCTTCAGGAGCTGCAGCAGACACTGGAAATGCATTGATATTGAGGAGGTCTCTTCTTGCCTCAACAATGGGTGTCGATAGTGCCTGCTCAGGATGAACATCATTGGACCCAACACAGGACCAGTGCAGATTATGCATCACCCTTGTCAGTACCGAGGGACCCTGATGTGCTCAAACAAAGGCGAAGCACCAGCATCGATCCTCTTCAAAGTACAGTGCCAGGAGCTTCAGGATACTGGTGTCCCCAGTACTTGAGAAGCATCAGCGCCATGAGGACTGCTCCCCCTCTATGGAAATGGTGCTTTCCCCCCAGTTTTCCCAAAGCCAGGACCCCACTTCCAATTCAGCTCCTACATTTTTGCAAACTGTCACAGCATCGGTGCTGGTCCCACCTTTACTGATGCTTGCCCTCGAGGAGCGGCTCTGGGTCATTTTATAGGAGGAGCTGGGGTGCATCCTAGCTTGGTGCAATGACAAGGTATCAAGGGCATCAATGTCAGCTATGGTGCCACTCTAGTCCATTTTGGAGACCCATGCTGTTGGGCTTTCATTGATGCTGGTGCCTCGTCAGGCATCGGAGCTGGCACTACCACTATGGTGCTCCTTTCCAGCCTGTTTAGGAAGCGACCCCAGAGACCTGAAGGGGACCCTTACCTTGGTGCTCTCACCTAGAGCCTGGCCACATCCAGTGGTCTGAGGCAGAAAAAGACATCCCATGAAGAGTACTTCACTGAGTCAGATATAGACCACTCTCAGGGGTCTGATGTAGAACCCAAGGAGCCCTATGAGGAAGGATCCCTTAGTCTGCCTTCAGAATTTTTCCATCTCAGGAAAGGAGAAGTCTTCTCCAGAGGAGCTCTCCTTTGTCAGCTTTCTGAGAGAGACGGCTGAGGCCATCCCCTTTAATTTGGAAATTGAGGATGAGCCCAGGGCTTTGATTTTGGACGTCCTTGATTAAGACTTCCATCCCAAGGAGGCTGTGACAGTGCCTAAGCACAGCATCCTTAAGACTGCACAGATGAGGAATCTAGAGACCCTTCTCACTGAACAGTTGGTACCCATGAAGGTGGATTCTATGTATAGAGACAAAAAGGCTCCCAGATTCAAGAAGCAGCAGCTTCTACAACATTTCATGGTAGTCAAACCTGACCTCAAAAGAGTCAGAAGTTTGAGGACCCATGTCTTGGTGCCCCCAGGTAAGGATGCTTGCACTCTACCTTTTGGGAGGATGTTCATCTCCCACATCCAGTCCTACCAGCTCTACATGAGCATTTACTTGAAGAACTTGGTGTGTAGTTCTAGAGTGTGCAGATACTCCGCCTCCAGGGAAGGCCACAGAACTGCATCAAGCCAAGCAGGAGTGTTGAAAGCATGTAGCTTGGTAAACTTATGATACTTTTGACATGGCATCCAGGCTTTCTGCATTAGGTAATGGCATGTGCTGCATGTTTCAGAAACAGAAGTTCAAGAAAAGTTGGTGGACATCCCTTGCTGAGGAGAAGACCTTTTTGGAGACAAGGTGAAAGAGGTCGCTGACCTCATTAAGAAAAGGACAGATACCATCAAGCCTCTGTCTTAGCCCGCTCCTTCTGTGGCCTTCACTTCTTGAGGATTTTGGATGGAAGTTGGAAGGCTTCCTACTTCTCTCAAAAGGCATAGGTTCACTTCCTTGACTTGCCCTCCTCAGCAGCCCAGGCACCATGCTCCCATCCTTGGTAGCAAAGGGCCCAGAAGTTCCAACCAGCTCCCCAGTCTAAGCAGGGGGTGAGCTTATGACTGGCATAGCAGACATAGTTTATAGTTTATTAAAAATTTGCTAGACCGCTTTTACTAACAGGCAGAACTAAGCGGTGTACAGGCTATAAAATTGAGAAAAAAAAAGAAAAAAATTCCAATTAATCAATAGGAAAGAAACATAAGCATTAAAAACAGAAAGGCAAAGAGAAACTAAAGATGAGATAAAAAGGAAATTTGCACGTCAGCCCAAATTAGTCAGGACATACCCATCCTGAATGACCAACAGGTTTGGAGGAAGGCTGAATTTTTTCCAAGAAAGGTAGGCCCCTTGTAACCTCAGACAGGTGGGTTCTTCAAATAGTCTGGGAGGGTTACACCTTTAATTGGTGTCAACTTCTCCCAAATTACCCATTCCATCAGGGGAAGAAGAGAAGGAATCTATTCCAAGCACTTCCTTGTATCCAAAATGATGGGGGTAATTTTATCCCATTCTGGATTTTAGGGCCCTGAACAAATATCTGATCAAAGAAAAGTTCAGGATGATTTTCCTAGGCACCCATCTTCCATGATTCAGGCAAACAATTGTCTCTGCTCTATGGACTTAAAGGATGCTTACACTTACACACACATCCAAATATGTCCCAGTCACAGGAGGTATCTCAGATTTCACTATTACTATCGCATTTTGCCATTTGGCCTTGCGTCTTTTCACAGACTATTTACAAAATGTCTCACTTTAGTCGCAGTATTGCTATGCAGACTGGGAGTGCACATGTATCTCTATCTGGATGATTGGTTGGTAAAGAGCACATCAAAGGAAGGTACTCAAGAATCAATGCAGAGAACTATTTGGATGTTGGAGTTATTAGGGTTTGTGATCAACTACCCAAAGTCCCAACTACTACCAGTTAAATGATTGGAGTATATAGCAGTCCTGCTAAACAACCTGATAAGTAGAAGCTTCTTTAAATTAAAACTTCTCCAGCACATGAAATATCTACTTGACCAAACCCATTTCTGCATTATAGGCTATGGTCCTTACAGGACTCGACTACTGTAACATGATATATTTAGGCCTACCAGACAAATCACTCAAACGACTGCAACTAGTCGAAAATGCAACAGCTAAATTGATAGGAGGAAATTGCTGGTCCAATCATGCAACACCATTTCACATCGAGCTAGACTGGCTACCCATTAAAGCAAGAATAGAATTCAAGCTACCAACAATGATCTTTAAAGGCCTCTATGGCCTCACACCACCTTACATTCGGAACCTCATCCAACTACACCAACCCAAAAGAAACCTAAGATTCCTCAAGCTGGTCATCCCAACTTCACAAGAATGCCGACTAACCCCCCCCCCCCCCCCCTACACAACACAACTATTACATGCAAAGAAGCAGAACTGTGGAACTCGCTACTGTGAAAAATAAGATCAATAACAGAATATCATTTTAGATGATCAATAAAAGTCTATTTATTTCAGAAATACTTTGTCCCAGCCACATGAACACTTACCTCACCTGGACACAAAACATGGAAGACAAAGACATGAAACCATCTGTGAACCCTGACAGAACACTCACAAAATAGAACCCTAACCCAGCCCTTTTAGAAAACAGTTAAGAGACTAATAAAAGATTATGAGCCCAAATACTATCATGTTTATATATCAAAATGTGATTCATATTATGTTTGCCTATACAAACAGTTCATCCTTATAGTGTTAACCTTATACTCTTAGTTAATCCTAACAAATAATTTAACTATATTAGCTAGATCTAGTGTTACTATAAGATTTAATATAATCATGTTTGGTGTATATTGAATGGTTCCACTGTAAGCTATTATTATTAATTAATTTAATATCAATTAGTATTCATTTTATTGACAACACACTGTTCAATGTAAACCACTTAGAAGTTGTTGTAAAGTGGGTTATAAATGCCAGATTAAATTAAATGAAACATTGGCCAATCTTCGGGTACTACAGATGGTTTTAATGACAGGTTACAGATTACTAACAGCAGATCAGCAATTTCATGCTTGAGTTCTTTTAGTACCCTGGGGTGTGTATCATCTGGTCCAGGTGATTTACATTCAAAGACAACCTTTCAAAAGATCAGGCCAACCCTGGAAAGGTCAGTGGCGTTCCTGGGGGGGGGGGGGGGGGGGGTAGGTGCGGTCCACCCCGGGTACACGTTGCTGGGGGGTGCCACGCGTGCCTGTCCGTCGTTCGTTCCATGCTCCCTCTGCCCCAGAACAGGTTACTTCCTGTTCCGGGGCAGAGCGGGAGCATGGAACAAACGAAGGACAGGCGTGCGCGGCACCCTCCCAGCGGCGTGCGCGGCACCCTCCCAGCAGCGTGCATCAGGGGGGGGGGTTCTTTCATGGGGGGGGTGTCCTTTCGCCGGGGAGGGCGCGCTGCATCCGGGGGGCCGCGCTGCATCCGGGGGGGGGGGGGCACTGCACCCGGGGGGGCAGGGTGCATCGGCGATCCGCCCCGGGTGTCAGCCCCCTAGGAACACCACTGGAAAAGGTACACCCCTGAGTAAAAGCCCTCCTCCCCATATCCCCAAACCTACTCCAGGGACTCACTCAGGGATTTTAGGAAGTCTAGTAGACTAGAGTGACAGCAGTCCTCCTTCACTCCCATCCCAGCATTGCTCCAGGTTCAAAATAGCACTGATAACCCTATTATTTTCAGATTTAAAAAATGCCCACTCAGGGCAGTTGAATACGCACCACACTTCCAGGTACACCACGGTCACCTGGAGGGCCAGCTGGTCCTGTAGAACCCTGTCAAACAAGAAATTGAATATGTCCTAAAACATCATTGTTGTAATGTCACAGCTCATCTAAAACCATTTTTCTTTTCTTATGAAGATTTCTTATACTGTAATCTATCTTGAATTCTAATGAAATAAGGTGGAATATACATTACAGAATAGAATAGAATAAGTGAGTTGATATCCACTTCAATTTATAGTTACTACTGAAGGTACTCAGTGTTGCATGGGAAAAATTATATTACATCCAATCAGATTTTGAGGCAAATGGACCACTAAGAAACCTTGAGAACCCCTAAGTACAAGTTTTGTGCTTGCTGGCAGTGTGCTGTTCAGTAGTTCTGTTATACTAGCCAATGCTGAATTCTCATTGATCAATTAGTCGGTATATTGAAGGGGGGGGGGGGTCAATGTTTTTTCAACAAAAAGTAGTCATTGACCCCACCTGATGACAGGATGGCCCCTGCAAAGTTTCACTGCATTTGCTTCTACCATGTCCAGATGCATGAAGCAAAAAATAAACCTACAGACAAACTTTCTTCTTTAAATATAGAGATCAGCTTCGGTCACTAAGGATTCAGACACAGAATGAGTACATAAGTACAGCCACACTGGGACAGACCAAAGGTCCATCAAGTCCAGCATCCTGTTTCCAACAGTGTCCAATCCAGGTCACAAATACCTGGCAAGATCCCAAAAAAGTTTGATACATTTTATGCCGCTTATCCCAGAAATAGCAGTGGATTTTCTCCAAGTAAATTTTATAATGGTCTATGGACTTTTCCTTTAGGAAGCCGTCCAGCTATTTTTTAAACTCTGCTAAACTAACTGCCTTTACCACATTCTCTGACAAAGAATTCCAGAGTTTAATTACACATTGAGTGAAGAAATATTTTCTCCAATTCATACTAAATTTACTACTTTGTAGCTTCATTGCATGCCCCCTAGTATTTTTCAAAAAAGTAAACAAACGAATCACGTCTACCTGTTCCACTTCACTCATTATTTTACAGACCTCTATCATACCTCCCCTCAGCCGTCTTTTCTCCAAGCTGAAGAGCCCTAGATGCTTCAGCCTTTCCTCATAGGGAAGTCATCCCATCCCCTTTATTATTTTCGTCGCCCTTCTCTGTATCTTTTCTAATTTCACTATATCTTTTTTGAGATGCGGTGACCAGAATTGAACACAATATTCGAGGTGTGGTCGCACCATGGACCGATACAAAGGCATTATAATGTCATCACTTTTGTTTTCCACTCCTTTCCTAATACTTCTTAACATTCTATTTGCTTTCTTTGCCGCAGCAGCACATTGAGCAGAGGGTTTCAATGTATCATCAACAATGACACCTAGATCCCTTTCTTGGTCAGTGACTCCTAACGTGGAACATTGCATTACGTAGCTATAATTCGGATTCCTCTTTCCCACATGCATCACTTTGCACTTGCTCCCATTAAAAGTCATCTCCCATTTAGACGCCCAGTCACCCAGTCTTGTAAGGTCCTCTTGTAATTTTTCACAATCCTCTCGTGATTTAACAACTTTGAATAACTTTGTGTCGTCAGCAAATTTAATTACCTCACTAGTTACTCCCATCTCTAGATCATTTATAAATATGTTAAAAAGCAGCAGTCCAAGCACAGGCCCCTGGGGAACCCCACTATCTACCTAAGAATATTGATCATTTAACTCTACTCTCTGTTTTCTATTCTTTAACCAGTTTTTAATCCACAATAGGAAACTACCTCCTATCCCACGACTCTCCAATTTCTTCTGGAGTCTTTCATGAGGTACTTTGTCAAACGCCTTTTGAAAATCCAGATACACAATATCAACCAGCTTGCCTTTATCCACATGTTTGTTCACCCCTTCAAAGAAATGTAATAGATTGCTGAGGCAAAATTTCCCTTCACTAAATCCATGTTGGCTTTGTCTCATTAATCCATACTTCTGAATATTCTCTGTAATTCTGTACTTTATAATAGTCTCTACCATTTTGCCCGGCACCAACGTCAGGCTCACCGGTCTATAATTTCCCGGATCTCCTCTGGAACCTTTTTTTAAACATTGGCGTTACGTGGGCTACCCTCCAATCTTCTGGTACCACACTCGATTTTAAAGATAAATTACATATTACTAACAATAGTTCCGCCAGTTCATTTTTCAATTCTGTCAGTACTCTGGGATGAATACCATCCGGTCCAGGAGCTTTGCTACTCCTCTTCAATTTGTCAAATTGCCCCATTACATCCTCTAGGTTTATAGAGATTTCATTCAGTTTCTCCAACTCGTCAGCTTCAAATACCATTTCTGGAACCGATTTCTCTCCCAAATCTTCCTCTTTGAAGACTAAAAGAAAGAATTCATTTAATCTCTCTGCTATGGCTTTGTCTTCCGATTGTCCCTTTTACCCTTCGGTCATCTAGCGGTCCAACAGATTCTTTTGATGGCTTCTTGCTTTTAGTATACCTAAAAAAAAAAGTTTTATTGTGTGTTTTTGCCTCCAATGCAATCTTTTTTTCAAAGTCCTCTTTGCCTTCCTTATCAGGGCTTTGCATTTGACTTGACATTTCTTATTATAGTCTCCTTTTCAAAAGTTAAACGCTAATGTATTGGATTTCCTGTTTATTCTTACTCCAAAGCTAATAACAAATCTGATCATATTATGACCATTGTTATCAAGAGGCCCCATCAACATTACCTCCGCACCAGATCATGTGCTCCATCAAGGACTAGGTCTAGAACTTTTCCTTCTCTTGTCGGCTCCTGTACCAGCTGCTCCATAAAGCAGTCCTTGATTTTGTCAAGGAATTTTACCTCCCTAGCACGCCTTGATGTTACATTTACCCAGTCAATATCGGGGTAATTGAAATCACCCATTATTATCGTGTTGCCCAGTTTCTTAGCCTCCCTAATTTCCGATAACATTTCAACATCCGTCTGTTCATCCTGGCCAGGCGGACGGTAGTACACTCCTATCACTATCCTCTTCCCCTTTACACATGGAATTTCAATCCATAGGGATTCCAAGATGTGTTTTGTTTCCTGCAGAATTTTCAATCTATTTGATTCAAGGCCCTCCTTAATATACAATGCTACTCCTCCACCAATTTGATCCACCCTATCACTACAATATAATTTGTCTCACTGGTTATCCTCCTTCCACCAGGTCTCAGAGATGCCTATTATATCTAATTTTTCATTTAGTGCAATATATTTTAACTCTCCCATCTTATTTCTTAGGCTTCTCGCATTTGCATATAGACATTTCAAACTATGTTTGTTGTTCCTATTTACATCATGCTCAGTACTTGACAGTATTAATTTGCAATCTTTTGTCTGATTTTTATTTTTATTTAAGGACACCTGATCTACTATGGTCTCTTTTGCAACCTCACTACCGGGATATCCTATCTTCCCTGTTTTGGTGATATCTTTAAAAGATACCTTATTCCGAACCATGCGCTTTTGAGTGACTGTCGGCCTTCCCCCATTCTCTAGTTTAAAAGCTGCTCTATCTCCTTTTTAAATGCCAATGCCAGCAGCCTGGTCCCACTCTGGTTAAGGTGGAGCCCATCCTTTTGGAATAGGCTCCCCCTTCATCAGAATATTGCCCAGTTCCTAACAAATCTAAAACCCTCCTCCCTGCACCATCGTCTCATCACACAATGAGACTCCGGAGCTCTGCCTGTCTCTTAGGCCCTGCACATGGAACTGGTACACTTCAGAAAATGCTACCCTAGAGGTTCTGGATTTGAGCTTTCTACCTTAGAGCCTAAATTTGGCTTCCAGAACCTCTCTCCCACATTTTCCTATGTCATTGGTATCCACATGTACCAAGACAGCTTGTTCCTCGCCTGCGCTATCTAAAATCCTATCTAGGTGATGCATGAGGTCTGCCTCCTTCGCACCAGGCAGGCAAGTGACCAGGCGATCCTCATGTCCACCAGCCACCCAGCTATCTACATGCCTAATAATTGAATCACCAACTACAACAGCCGTCTTAACCCTTCCCACCTGGGCACTAGCCCCTGGAAACACATCCTCGGTGTGAGAGGATATTGCATTCCCTGATGTGCTGGTCCTATTTCAATAAGGCTTTACTAATCAAGAAATTTTGGGCCTCAGTTACTAAAGTGCATTTGCATTTGCTTGGAAACATGTACAAACACCAAATTTCAGGCCTTTTGCGCTATAATCTGTTATGATTCTACTGAGACAGGCAGGGGAATGACTGGGACTCACTTTTGATTGGTCCGTCAGGGATTGAACTGACGTCTGAGGCAGCAGATGTCAGATGTCAGACCTTATTTAAACTTACCTCTCCCTACAGCAGGCGCTCTAACGTTATCCCTTACAGCTGTGAGTTCTCGTTCTCTTGCTTAGCCTGTGCTCATGGCACAGGGTGTATTCTCTGCTTGCTCTTCCCTTTGTCTGTGGTTTCTGTGCGTGCTGGTTGTAGATAGCTTTTTCCCTGGTTTCTTCACTGCAGTACAGCTGGGTCTGTTGTCTCTCCTCTGCCTGGCCTCTCCCTTCCTGGCTGGCTGTGGTGTTGACTTGTCCCTGGTAAGCTCATTCTTTCTTTGTTTACTTTTCCCTCTAGCTTGCTTTAACCCTTTGTGGGCAGTGCTTGGTATTTGGCTTTTGGGAAGCTCTGACTCCTAAGGCAGTCTTTCTCAGTATCTGCTTTAACTGGTTGTGTGCAGTGTTTATTATTTGTATCCCTGATGAGCCCTGCCTTTTTAGGCAGCCTTTCTCTGTTGTCTACTTTAACCCTTTCTGTACTCTTGTGAGCCCTGCTTCTTTCCTGTCCTTATATTTTGTAAGCAGACTTTCTCTGTAGTCTGCTTTTGCTCGTTTGTTATTTGGTTCCTGTGGGCTTTTGCCCTTTTCCTGTCTGTGTGCTTGCAGGCAGTCCTTCCCTGCGTTCTGCTTTTACTCTTGGTGTTCTGTGTCTGTTATTTGGTTCTGGGGAGCTCTGTTTCCCTTTCCTGGTTTAGTTAGTTAGTAGCTGCCTTTTCTTTCTGTCTGCTTTTGCCCCTGGCATGCTGTGTTTGTTTTGGCTCTGGTGGGTGCTGGCCCTCCTCCGCCTGGTGGATTCTAGCTGCCCTTTTCTTCAGTCTGTCTTTTCCTGCAGGCCATTTCTGAGGAGCTTCGCTCCTTTAGGTTCCGCAAATCTTATAGTGTCCTTCTCTGACCCTGCCTTTCCCTTTTCCCCTGGGGGAACTGTCTTCCACTACCTGGGTTACTGTGTAACCTTTGTTTGTTTTTCTGGCTGTTGTCTGTATCTGCCAGTTTGGTCTGATGTCTTTCCCTTTGTGTTACTGCCTGGCGCTGTGTGCGCCGCCTGAGCTCCAGTCTCTTCTTGGACCTCTCATTGTTCTTTTCCCTTCCCTAGTGTATGATTTGGTTCCAGTTTGGCCTTGCGGCCTGTATGCTTGGACTCTGTATGAGTGGGTTCCTGATCGGCCTTGCGGCCTATTTCCCTTTTCTGGTGGTGCATGCTGATTTTCCTGGGTGTGCGGGGCTTCATGACTGTGTTACTGCATAACGACTGTTTAGTCTACCCTAGGCCTTGGCCAAGGTCCTTCCTAGGCCTAGCCACAAGGGCTCACGATCAGACTAACATAATCACATGAGGTATCATTTTGTGGTTTATTTAAATTTGACAATAACTGCAAAAATTATGAAAATGGCTGCATAAGAAATACTTTGCAGTCCTGTTTTTACAAGAAAAATAACTACACCTCTAGAGGTATACTTATTATTTTGAGTGTTCCATGAAAAAAAGACCCAATTTCAAATGTGGTGGCACCATTTAAAGTGCAGATGCAGGGCATAAGTGACTAAAATAAGATCCTTGCCAGGGATTTTGAATAGCCCTAAGAGTCCAGTATCTCTCTAAAACTCCAGCCCCATGTAAGGCTACAATGTATAAAGCTTGGCTTGTGCTTTGTTTGTACCTCACTTTGGTAGTTTTTGATGCTGTATTATTTGTTTACTGGACATTGTGCTCAGCATTTTTTGACTCATAACATCCATTGAAATTGTTTTGACTCCTGATGCAGGCACATTGTGATGCTTAAACGCAGAATGTGTCCACGTCATTTTACTGTATCTTTTAATAAATATCATTCATTGGAACCACTGGTCCAACCCTTTTCTTTTTGGTTGTGTTTTGATTTTGCCTTTTCAACTAGGGGGTTGTTTTCTCTTTTCTTTGGATCGTAGTAACGTATGAAAATTTTCATATGAAATTTAGCTATGGACATTTTAATGGATTAGTGCATGAGACCCTAAGCCTAAGGCTAATTTAAACCCTCTTTTCCCAGGATACGTATAACAGCAAATGTCTGCTCCCAAGGGCATTCTTACTTTTGCAAAAGTAAAACAAGAATGGAAGTGATAAAAACATATAAAAAGCCACTGGCATTATGTTGCCCAGCATTCTTCTACACAGAAAATACTCCCCCCTCCTTAGATGTCTTCATCCCTTAAAGACCAGAATTATCACTTTTGGTATTTGTCTCCCTCTTGAAATGGAGCAATAACAGCTAACTAGGTGGGGCTGGGGGTGGAGGGCATTCTTACAGTATCTCCTTTCCTTCCAGGTTGTCCTCTGGCTCCCTCCTGTCCTTTCAGCCCCTGTGTGGAAAAGAAAGTGCATCAGTTAGGAAGAGACTTGGACTATCTGGAAAAGGAAAGCAAGTTTTGGGATGCTGCACATCATTGGTTCCTCAGAAGCACAAGAAAACCAAGCTACTTACCTATATTAGGTGTTCTCCATGTGCAGCAGGATACAATACAATTCCTTAAGAGTTAGGTGGTAATGTGAGGACTTTATCCTGCCTTCCATGAATAACTCCTATTACAGGTAAATAAATTGTTTTTTGGGGTTTTTTGTTTTGCCAAGGACAAGCATGATAGCAAGCCCTCAGAGCACAGGACTCCCAAGCTACAGGCTTCCTTCAACATCAAGAGGGAAAATAATAACAGCACACTGCAACAAGTAGAAACAAAGCATAGTTTTGGTGGCAACTAGTCTTTGCATATTTTCTTTTTTTTTTCTTTTTTTTAGAAAGCAGTGTAAAAAAGAAAAAAAATAATGGGCCAGAGGGTGGGTGAAGTTGGATTCCAATCCCAAAAGATTCTGGAGGACTAACTGTTAAACCTACTGTTGAATCACTAGTCCTTTTCCAAACAGTAGCAGGCTATGAATATATTAAGCATCAATTGCACTAAAGTGTACCCTAACAAAGTGAGTTGTTAAGCCTGATTCAGAGAAATGTAAAACATATTTAAGCAGTTTTTGTGTGGGACAGGAAAATGGTCTAGGGCCTATACATTACACCAGATGACAAACCTCCTTCATTTAAATTTGTAAGACCTTCTAGTGGAATCTCACCTGAAACACGCAATACTCATACTGTAGCATATTTTCAAAGCACTTAGACATACAAAGTAACGTGGAGGGGCATTTTCAAAATGACTAAGTCCAAATTTGGACGTTTTGTTAAAAATGTTCAAAATTCAAGTGGGGAATATAGCCATTTTCAAAACAGAAAAATGTATTTTTTTAATGAATATTTGCTAGATGTTTTTGTGCTCTGTGCATTTATCTTTTTGGTCCATTAAAAAAAAAACGCTCAAGTGAAAAATGCACAAAATCAAGCCATTGGGATGTAGGAGGAGCCAGTATTCTTAGTAGACTGGCCACACAGACATCCCAGGAGAGCAATGGGGCACCCTAGGGGGCACTGCAATGGACTGCAAATAAATGCCCCCAGGTACACATCTCACCATTGCTCCCTTATGTTGTCTGCTGAGCCCCTCAAAGCCCACCCAAAACCCACTACCCCCAACTGTACACCACTACAATAACCCTTATGAGTGAAGGAGGCACCTATATGTGGGTTTTTTAATGAGTTTTGGAGGGCTCACAGTTTCCACCACAAGTGTAACAGGTAGGGGGAGGTATGGGTATGGGTCCACCTGTCTGCAGTGCACTGCACCCACCGCTAGACTACTCCAGGGACCTGCATGCTGCTCTAATGGACCTGAGTATAACATCTGAGGGTGGCATAGAGGTTGGTAAGTAATGTTTTTAACCACATTTTTGGGGGTGGGAGGGGGTTCGTGACCACTGGGGGAGTAAGGTGAGGTCATCCTTGATTCTCTTCAGTGGTCATCTGGTCATTTTTCTGTGCCTTAATCGTTAAAAAAAAAACAGGTCTAGACCAAAATGTCCAACTTACAGCCCTGGATGTTTTTGTTTTGTCCCATTATGGCAGAAAAACATCCAAATGTTAGGAATGCCCAGATGTCACCCTTAACATGCCCCTGACACAGCTCCTTGTGATTTGAACACACTTCTGATGGATTTCATAGAAAAATATCTAAAAATTGGTGGATGTTTTTGTGAGAAAAACGTCCAAATGTGTTTACGTCCCTCACCTGTTCGACACTCCTCCCGGCTAAGTCATTCCTCAGCTCCATCCAAAAGGGACAAGGTTCAGTCTTAGGAGGGTCTGTTTCAGTTTCCTAAGTCTGGCAGCCGTCATCTGGCTTGGAGCAAGGGCAGCAGCCATCTTGGCTAGCTCAGGAGGGGGCAGCCATCTTGTATAAACGAGAACAGGAAGGAACTCCATATTTGGTCTTGGGAGGATCTCCTATGGGGGCAGCCATGTTGGATTCACCTGAGTTTGGTTTGCTCAGATTGCTTCACTATTTAAAGAACTGCCTCCAGGCCTTCATTGCTTCGGCCTCAATTGTTCTGAGGAGTTGCTGTGGGAGTGCTGTTCACTGACTATTCTTCTGTTCCTGTTTACCTGTGCACCGGACCTTGGCTAGTTTTCTCGGATTACGCTTGTTTGCTGCCTGCCTTGACCATGGACTGATTTTGACTATTCTTTGCCTATCGGAGTACTGGTTCTGGACTGTGTCTGTTTCCTGCCATCCTGGTCAGCGGCTGTGCAACCCCGCCGGTTCCAGAAGTCCTGGTGGCCGCCTGCAGCTGGGAGCTCAACTCCCGGTGAACGGTGGTCGCTTTCCAGGTGAAGCTAGGGGTTGTCTGGCTGCCTGACTGAGTGCAGTAGCACTCCATCTCTGCCATGCTCTGTCGGGGCACAAGGGCTCACTACTACCGGGTCATAACAAAATGTAGATTTATGCCACTTTTTGGACATTTTTCTCTTTTGAAAATGAGCCCCACTGCCATGCAAGTTCAAAGAAGCTATAGTTAACTCTCTCAACATCCAACCTGTAAGGGTGAGGACTCAATGTTGGGGTGCAACAGAATCCTTGAACCTGCTTGGTCAGTGATGGGCAATTCCTCGGTTTTATGGGATTTCTTATAGAAAGTTCCAGAAGAAGGGGGAACCACATTTGCTTCAGGCAATGTGGGGTGATGTTTCTCTTACCCCATGTGAACTTCAGGCAAGTTCTTACAATGAGGGGTATCAGAGGATCCGTATACAGGAGACCCTCTCCTTAATCTAGGAGGAAGGTAGCCAAGTCTAGTTTGCCATATGTCCTTATCTTGGATCAGAACTGATGTACATCTTTTGTTCTGAGGAATAGTGAAAATATCTGTCACACTGTCAAAATATCATTTGAGCCTCATCTTTGTTGAAGGACAACTTGTGCGGTCATATGACATGACTTTGCTTATCTGCCAAGCAGTTGTGCTCCCTTGCTATGTGGGTGTAAGCACCCTATAAGTTTGGAGAACATAACTAGTTTCTCTTTTTTGAAAAAGAATGTTAGGGTGCTCAGGGAAACCATCATGAAATTTTTTCTTACTAAAAACATTTTGAGGGTACTTAAGTCTAGGATGGGATGGAATTCCAACTTTTTCTTTAGCAAGAAATATTTGGAATTAAATTCCTGCCCTCTTTCCCCTGGCACAATGGGTTTGACTGTATTGGCACCTAAAGAGGGAAGAGAGTTACTTGATAAGTAACATAGTAATATATAAATGATGGCAGATAAAGATAAATGTGGCCAATCCAATTTGCCCAGAAAGGTGGACGGAGTTGTATCTTCAACTATGTGCAGGTTACGTTTTCTTTGTCATTAGGGTTGTAACAGAAGAAAATCCCACCCTTGGTTTTGGCTGTTGTGCTGGTTGGGTCCTCCAGGCCCACTTCTATCTGGGTTCAGAGCGAGATCCCTGTCTTGACTGGGAAAGGAGGGAGGTAGGAGGATACCAATGCCTTTCAGAGTACTAGGATCTCCTTTGCCCTCCACTCTGCTACTTCTAGAAGAGGAGGCCAGGTTAGATGTGGGCCCAGAGAAGTTTTTTTTAGAATGTGATGCTTCATTAGGATAGTACCCTTCAGCACCTTATGTCCGAAGACATTCTCTCCATGGCAGGGTACATCAGCAAGTTTCTCATGCACATCATACTAGTGGTCTTCAGCCCTAGGCTAGATCAGTCTCTGGGTGCAAATACCCATTGCAGAAGCTTTCAATGATGTATATCATAGGTTACTTGGACCATATATTTTCCCTTTTTCCACTAATGAATAGAGTTGCTTGGCTTTCTCCCAAGGGGAGAGTGTCTGTCAGTTCCCCATCACTGCAAGCAATGTTTTGCAAATACATGCCCATGAGGACGTGATAAGAAACTAATTGGGAAGTCAGCATAACATTCTGAAAAAAATTTCTCCAAAGAGACCCAAATGTTCCATTCTGTTCTTGGGGCACTGAGAAATGAGTCTTGGAACTTTCGGTCCGTATGAGAGTGGATTCAATCATGGAATGGTGAGAAGTTACTACTTCTCAAATCCAGAGCCTTCTGGACTCTGTACATAGAATCCAGTTTCTTATGAATAAGCACTACAGAGGGGAATCTACATTCTCATTTCTACTTCTTACAGGATTTTATAAATGGGAACTGTCACAGCCTTCTGGGAGTTGGGGGGGGGGGGACTGGAGGAAGCCCTGTGTTTTCACCCTGGATTTCTTCTCCATTTCTAACTTAAATGGAATAGCTTTCGCCATTTTTTTCTTAAAATCAATGAATCACAGTTTTTCCAGCAGGGATTTTTTTCTCTAATGAGTTGGAGACATGTATGAGGGTAAACCAGTTGAACCCTCTTCAGTGCAAACATAAGGCTCAAAATCAGAGTCCCAGAATGACTGAGAGAAAGAGAGATCCTGAAAAATACTCCTGAAGAGAAATCTGGGTATCTGCCTGCCTTGGTCTACTGACATTAGAGTCAGGCTTTGGGAATGGGCATTGAGATACTGAGGATCTCCAATGGCTTGGTGAAGATTCCTCCCTTGACACACTGGAGATCAACAGCAATGCAGTAGAGACTAATCCTGGTGTCCTTCAAGATCTCGATATTGATTCCTCCCATGCGAGTAGTGCATGGCTTTTGAGGAACAACCAGCTGGATGTCTCTCTGCATTGACAACAATAAGTTGAGGCCACACTATCATGCCAAGTAAAGAAGCACTCCATGCACTCACTGAATCTCATGAGCTGCTTTCCCTATGAATTGACAAAAGCATAGGGAAAGCAGTAGAAGTGACCACATCCTCCTAAGACACCTGGAGAATTCCAGAAGCCACGTCCCGGACCTTGAAGGCCATTGCACCTCCTCCAAGACTGAGAATTAGCAATCCTCACACATTGGAGGCACCTTGAAGACACCAGCAACCTGTTACCTGAGGTGGTCCTACTCGATAGTGGCAGGTGGGAACTGGACTGCATATGTAGTAAAGCAATTCAAAAGCTTCTAATACATATTAAACTGGAGAAGCTTTCGCATGCCGGCTCCTTTGATGACATCATCTAAGCTATGAGGACTTGCAATCCTGCTTTTCCTTGGAGAACTCCTTTTAGGAAATTTCCCTGCTCCATTATTTGTTAACCACTAAAAACTAGTTAACTCCTTTATTGATAACCTGCACTGGCTTCCTATGGAGCATGGTTTTGTTTCAAGGTTGGTGTGACTGTTTACACAAAACTTTATGGATTAGCACTTGCTTACATACTATATTTATGATTCCATACAACTGCACTTTCCTAGCCCAAAAGGCTTAAAATGTTAGACTAGTTACACTTCTTCTTTTATGTATCAAGCTACTCTTATTTGGAATGAACTTCTGCTAGAAATCAGATTATTGCAAAGTTATTTTCATTTCAGGGAAGCACTGAAAACTTTTTTGTTCAAACGATTCTTAACTGGTTGATTGGTTGTATGAACCTTAACTGTTTTTGTAATATTATATTTTTATTGTGTTTGTTTTATCATGATTGTTATTCTCCAGAAATTGCTGGATCTCTTCAGATGTAATCCGCGTAAAAACTAAATGGGTGATTGCAGAATATAAGAACGTACGTAATGCAGGGGCTCATTTTTGAAAAAGAAAAACATCCAAGAAGCAACACAAAGCGGCAGATGGATTTTTTTTTTTGCCCAAAATGTTCAATTTTATGACGTTTTTCTATGCAGTTCGTCTGCAGTGCATCCAAATCATAAGGGAGCATGTTGGAGGCCTGCTGAGGTTGGGATTTGGGCGTTCCCATAACTTGGATATTTTTCTGCCACAATGGAACAATTTAAAAATGTCTAGGGCTAAAAGTTAGATGGTTTGGTCTAAACCTGTTTCAGTCACAAATAAATCACAAAAAGGTGCCCTAAATGACCAGATGAGCACTGAAGGGATTAAGGTATGACCTACACTTACTCCCCCAGTGGTCACTGACCCCTCCCACACCACAAAGATGTGAAAGAAACAGTACATACCAGCCTCTACGACAGCTTCAGATGTTATGGCCAGTCCTATTAGAGCAGCAAGCAGGTCCCTGGAGGAGCCTAGTGGTCAGTGCAGTGCACTGTAGAAAAGGGGACCCAGGCCCATATCCCACTCTAACTGTTACACTTGTGGCAGAAGGTGTGACCCATCCAAACCCCACCAAAAACCTACTGTATTCACATATAGGTGACAACTGCAGACATAAGGGCTATTGTAGTGGTGTACAGTAGGGTATAGTAGTTTTTTGGTGGATTTTGGAAGGCTCCTCATACAATATAAGGGGGTAATGGTGAGATGAGTACCTGGGACCTTGTATGTGATGTCCACTGCAGCACCCCCTAGGGTGTCCCATTGCTCTGCTTAGATGTCTGTGTGACCAGTGTACTAAGACTACTGCCCCCCCCCCCCCCCATATGTCCCAATGGCTTTTGTGCATTTTTCCCTTGGACATTTTTTTCCCCCCGAAAATGGTCACAGCAGAAAAATGCCTACAAACATGTTTTTCTGGTTTGAAAATTGCTTTGTTTGCCACTTGATTTTTGGACGTTTTCAGCAACACATCTAAAATCAAATTTAGACACCATATCGAAAATGCCCCTCATAATATAACAAATGTATTGTTAGCCTGGTAAAAAGATATCACTTTTTTTTGTTTTTACCTGTGAAAACCTATTTTTATGCACTTGAGCATGAAACATGGAGGCAGAAACGAAGTACCTCTTCCAAAATCAGGATGTGCATTTTCATTTCTTGTTCCTTTGATTTGTTTTAGCACATTATGAACACAATTCTGTAAAGTGGTGTCTATATTTAAGCACCATGTAAAGCACCCATTTAGAGCCTATTCCAGTGGTTCCCAAACCTGGTCCTGGAGGCACCCCAGCCAGTCAGGTTTTCAGTATATCCATAATGAATATTCATAAGATAGATTTGCATGCAGTAGAGGCAGTGCATGCAAATATATCTCATGAATGTTCATTGTGGGTATCCTGAAAACCTGACTGGCTGGGGTGCCTCCAGGACCAGGTTTGGGAACCAATGGCCTATTCTATAAAGAAAAGGAGGCACCTACTTTTCTTTATTGAATCTACCATAGCAGGTCAAAAAGGCACAAATACACCACCCATAGCTGGTGAAAATGCTTGCACCTAGATTATTAAAGATTATAGTATTTTCATTCTATGTGCATAATTGTGCATCCCGCCTTACGCCGCACACAAATTCTGACCATGTGAACACCCATCTACAAAATACAGCTCTACGTACGTCTACTAGTGCTATAGAAATGATTCATACTAGTAAAATACGCACATCGAATATTTGTGTGCTTACAGAATATTGCTTAAGCGGAAAATGTTCATTTACAAGTGCATGTGTTCACATGTGTATATGACTAGAATGCAAGTATTTACACACATTCTTGTTACCTAAATCTAGTTGGCCCCTTATACAATTACCCTCTAACTGGTTCAATATGGACTAAACGAACAAGAATAAAACAAGAAAACATGAAAAAATGAGACAGTTTTCTCCTAGGACATCTCTACACCAAATTAAAAGCTACCATGGGATCGTCTATGAGGCGGAGAATGATGAGAAAAAAAAAATCTGCTTATTAGTCACCTGAGGCCCTGGAGATCCTGTCAAACCTTCTTCCCCTCGAAGACCTTGCAGCCCCTACAAAGGAAAGAAATAAGAATGTACAATACCACTTCTATAGTAATAGGACAAGTGAGTTTAAGGGATGTTAAATTTATTAAAGATAAACAGTCAGGGACTCCCCCTTCCCTTCACCTTTACCATTCTTGGTTCCATGAATTGTTAAACATGACTGTTGGAATCTGAAAGGATATGAAAGTGGGTAGATCACACTAAATGTGTCCTATTTCTAATATACTCCTCAGAGTACCTATTTGTCACTCAGGATTGGACTTCTCAGTCAGTCTGACAATTCTTATGTTCTTATGCTATTATTCAGGAAGAGAACAGGTGGATGTGAAGATATGTAAAAATTAACAGGTCAATATTCAGCCACCATGGTCAGCAATTTTTTTAACACACCGGCTGCAGTATTCAAAAAATTCCTGGATATTCCTAACCACTGTCTGGATAGTGACCAGGTAGACCAGCCAGCCTATCCTAAAATATCCAAATAAGTTAACCAGATAGTAGATTGAACATTGCCAATTTTCAGAACCACCTGGCTACACCCTGGGTTCTATAAGGAGGTTCAGAGGCACTATGCACAGTTTTAAAATGACTTTGCATAAACTAATGACAAAGAGACACAAAATGATGCTTGTGACCAGTTCTGCTGGTGCTCTGGAGTCACAACACCCTCACTGAAACTAACGAGATCTCATTAATCCAGGGACTCACCAATCAGGAAGGTATATATTTTTCAATGTTCTTATGTCTGAACATTTAAAGGTTCTGTATGGTTCTCTATTACTTGGTTAGCAATGTTGGCATGCTGTTATTGCTTAGTAAGCTGCCCTGCCTCCTTCTCTTCTGCACAGGAGATGCTCTACAACATTCTGACACACACGTGTCTTCTCATGAGGGGGAAACATTGATGCAGGACTCATTCCTCTCCCTGTGCAGTGCCAAGTCTCTATATATTCCCTTCCCTCCCTGGCACTTCCTCTACCTCACTTCTCTCAGTCCCAGGCAGATACTCTCCTTATTAAAATAAAAAGCATGCTCATAATTTGTGAGAAAATCAGAAGGCAATTACAAAAAGGCTAATTTTGCAAACTGTTACATGGTTTTAAGGCGTTGGCATGTTTGCTAAGTACTTTGGGCAGCATATTGTGCTGGCACAGTGACTGTTCTAAGTGAACCACTGGTGCTTAACACAGTACTCATCCAGTGCCACTATCCATATAGGTAGGGTACTTAATATATAGACATGTGGTCACCATGCTGACACTGTCTGCTTACTTAAGGCCTACAATTCAGCAAGCCTCAACTACTGTAAATGCATAACTTAACCATAATGGATGAATATCACCTCTATTCAGATAATTTTTTCGGCCCACACTCATTCCTCCCCTAACATGGTCCACAAATAGGCAGGCAGAATTTGGCCATTCAGAATAAACAAATAGGCAAGTTATAGTTTTACCAGCTGCTGGCAAATGTATAAGTTATTTTGAACATCAGCATGTTCATATTCTAGAAGGGTTTTTTGAAATCAGGCAGGACAGCACAGAGGGACTGATCTAATAAGCTTAGCTTATTATGTCCATTGTAGTATAGATTATTATTATTATTATTATTATTTATTGCATTTGTATCCCACATTTTCCCACCTTTTTGCAGGCTCAATGTGGCTTACAATACATCATGAATGGTGGAAATATATTAGAAAATAGACATTTAGTGTTACAGAAGAATCTTGGGTAACATGATAATGATAAAACATGATAAAACAAGCAGATATTATAAGACAGTTCTGAATATATGTGGAGGAGTGGTGTATGTTCACATTTGTTGATCTTTGTGGTATGCCTTATTAAAGAGATGGGTCTTCAGTAGTTTGCGGAAGTTGGTTAGTTCATAAATCGTTTTTATTCACTAAGGGCCCTGTTTACTAAGGTGCGCTAGTGTTTTTAGCACACGCTAATGCTAGAGACACTCATAGGAATATAGGGGTGTCTCTAGTGTTAACACACACTAATTTTTAGAGTGCGCTAAAAATGCTACCATGGCTGCAGCACGGCTTAGTAAACAGGGCCCTAAAATTAACGTTCACCAAATGGAAAGCAAAGGAGTGAGTTAGTTTCAGTGCATATATCACCTGCTATAACACATGCTAAAGACATGAGTATGGAATTAAGACTGCACTAAAAAAATAGGGCACTTTATTATTTACAGTGTAGCTCTGAAAGGAAACATATTTGAACTCTCTTTTTTCCTTTTCTTCCAAATGGGCACAAAGTTTTAACTATTAATGATTCTGAAATAAACCCAAAAATGAATGTGTAAGAAAAATTAAAAAATGAGCACAGATTTTCAGTACATGCTTACATCAAACCCAGAGTCACTAGGACAGCTCATAAGGAGTACTTCGAAAAAAAAAATTCCTATCAGTCTTCATGGGCTATAGTTCGGCTTTCACAGTCAAGGAGAAGAGACTGCAAGGTCACAGATGAATTGCAGCATGCACAGCTCACTTCAGCTATTCATCAAAGTGGCAGCAGTAAAGGGCAGAAATGTTTTACTATGGATGCTAGCACAGAGACACATTTTATGCTGATGGTTTGTAATGTCCTGTGTTACTGATTGAAGGGATTTTATTGGGTTTTGTTATTAAGGTTTTATTGCTCTTGATCACATCAAGTCTTTCAAGAGAAGTAATTAATAAATATATATAAAAACATATACAAGAGTTGTGCAGGCACAAGACTGTATTGCAAAAACTATAGAAAATAAAATGGATTCTATTGAACTTTACAGACTATACACCATCTTTATGTTGGTAGATGAGTTGAAATCAAAATACTGACATTTAGGGCATCCAGTCAGTAATACATGATTGAGTCTGAAAGACCACTGATAATACCTTTTCAAGAATTTATGACAGTAAAATTTCATATGTGAATACTAACTTATTTTTGAAAGCTGACAAAATCTCTCTTATTAATGAAGCATTGCAAAGTTTAGCTCCACATTCTGCTGTTAATATATAACTTGCCAAGAAGTTTAATTGTACCTTATAAATTGATAATAAAGTAATTAGCTGCATTAGATTCTAATTTTGCATTACATGCCAATGCACAAAAATGAATAAGCCCCTTGTATTTGCATATTATTTTGAATTTCATATTAGCGATACTTATTTTGATATTTACTTTTATTTCACAAAATAAGATAATTTAATAGAACTACTTATTGAGGGTCATAATAAGCCTGTGGGCTGAATTAAGCCCAGATATTCAATGCCAGGCCATGCCCAAGCTCCGGCACTGAATATCCAGTACAGAGGCAGCCGGATGTTAACCGGGCACTGGCTGATATTCAGCTGTTCTAACTTTATCTGCTTATGTAACCGGTTAGCAGTCTGAATATCACCGCTAACCAGTTAAATATCAGCTCTGCCCAGCACTAACAGACAGTAGAGGGGGGATTAGTACTGACATTTGGCAGCACTGTTCAATTAAGTTCCACTGAGTATCAGTGGATAGGCAGGCACAAGTGATTTAACTGGGCAGGAGGCTCCCCAACCATGTGAAAGCTTATTGAATATTGGCCCATCATTTTTATAGTACTACTGAATGTGTGCAGTACTAAAGAGTACTCAGGTATAGGATATTCCTGCCCTAAAGGGACTTGGTCCAATGTGCATCAGTGGCAGAAGCAACAGTCGAACCTTGACTTCTCAACCCCTTACTGTAACTGAGGGGTTCTCAACCCAGTTCTCGAGACACACCTAACTTGACATACAAAGGAGACAGTGCATGCAAATCTTTCTCATGCATATTCAATGTGGACATCAAAAAAACCTGACTGGCTAGGTGTGTCCTGAGGACTGGGTTGAGAAGCCCTGCTCTAACCACTAGGTCGCTACCTCTCCACGATACAGGCAGGTGTTTCTATAAAAACAAAGTATCTGTCCATCTGTATTTAGTGGTCAAATTTTCTCTCATTACCATTGCTTTCATCATCCAAAAAATTGATACTTTCTGAAGATTCTACTTACAGGCTCTCCAGTTTCTCCTCGGTCTCCTTTTTCTCCCTTTTCCCCTGGCTGTCCCTAAAACAAACAAAATATATTAGCACTGTGGAAACAATCTCATTTATCAATCTGAGAAAAAAGCACGCCAGCCAGGTTCCTCAGCAATGACAATGGATGCCATGGGACCAGGGGTGTGCTGGTAAATTGTTAACAGGGGGCTCTCTCTCGCCAGCAAAGTAAAAGAGAATTCAGGAGGGGCCCAAGCCCACATTTTGAGATCCATCTGTTAAAGTAGCCATGGAGAACCGTCTCCCAAAATTCTTAAAAACTTAACAAACGGCTCTCGAGAGCCAGTGAGAGCCTGCTCCAGCACACCACTGCATGGGACACACTTGCTGTGTCTGGCACACTGTCTAGCGCCAGGAATGGTATGCTCTTTGTACCTAGGTTTTGAAATCTAATTAGGTTTTATAATATTTAGAATTAACTGAGGAAACTTTCCTTGCAAACTCTCTCTCAGAAGTCTTCTGGACCTGTCTCACTCAATGTTTCCATCCTAAAAAGACAGTTCCATAATTGGGTGTGTGCAGTGCATAGAAAAGAACCACTTATGCATTTTATGTGCATTACGCACTGTTCTATAAGATAATGCATATGTGCTTTGGTGCATACTGAAAGGGAGCATACACATGGGTAGAACATGGAAGGGGCATGGGTGTGTCTCCAACAATTGTGCGCAACTTATTAAATACTATGGGGTCGATATTCAGACCACGGGAGGTAGCCCGGCTAACTCCCACCACTGGAGGCAAACCTGGAAATTCAAAGTCTAGTGGAATTGAATTTCTGGGGTGTTTTTTTTGGCCACTATGAGCATAGCCGGTTACACCAAAATTCATCGGCTGATTGGCTAAGTCAAAGATAGACCTGCTATTTATGTGGATCTATCTGGCCGCTAAACTTAGCCAGTCAGCTGATGAATATTGGCACTAACTGGCTATGTCATGCGACACAGCTGGTGGCAGAGCTAGTCACTATGTGCTAATATTCAGCCGAGATAGCTGGCTACCTCAAGCTCAATATTAGTGCTTAGCTGGCTTAAGGCTGCTTAACTGGCCAGGAGCCTTTCCTGGCAGGTTTAATAATGCTAAATATTGTGCGGTATAAGTTTACACTTTTCATGGCACACGTAGGGGCGATCATTTCTGCTTTCCATTAATGTGGTATAAATGGTCGCACCTAAAGTTAGGCACTTCAATTTGGGTTTATGCTCATATTCTATGATGGCCTCTTGGAGCGAACTGTCCCCTTAATCTCTTTTAACAAGGAGACAACAGAGAATGCTGCTTTTTGTTTGCATTCTCGCTGTGTATGTTGTTGTTGGGGAAGAACATAATTTGTTTCTACTGTGATTTTCTCCAGAACCCTATCCCACTGTATTGTGGGGTATGCAGCCCTGCTTTAGTTTTGACTGGTTTGAATTAGATTTAATTACTCCCTTTTACAAACTAAGGCTCAAGGTGATTTACAAATTCAGGTATAGTAGGTATTTCCCTGCCATGGAAGACTTTCAGCCTAATTTGTACCTAAGGTGATGGAAGGTGACAGGCAGCCTTGCTGGGAAAGCAAAAATTGGGTGAAACTGCTATAGCCCATTTCCTTGACATCCTCAGATGTATTGGATTTTAGCTAACCCAATCGCCTGCACTGTATCTTCACCAACTGGGGTAAATTCTCAAAAGGTTAAGTGCTGGGATGATGTGTGAAAGCCTAAATCTGCATTTATGTTCCTAACTTCCTTACCCTTCACTGCCAATTATAATGTTCTAGTACATATTGTGTTGTCATTGCAAGTAGTATACCATGCCATACTTTGTATTGTTGTTCGAATATTTTTACTGCTCTAATTGCCTCCTGCTCATGTTTAATCTATTCTTACTGTACACCACCTTGAGTGAATTCCTTCAAACAGGTGGTAAATAAATCCTAATAAATAAATAGATAAATAACTTTAGGAGTGAGCACTTATTCCAGCTCAATGGCTGTCTTAAATGCTTGTGCTTAACTGTAGGCAGTTATGCACATACATGATAGTATTCTATAACCTGTGTGCCTAACTGCCTGACATGTTTCTGACCCATTCATGCCCCTCCCAGCTTCTTTTCCCCTTGAAGTTGCGTGCTATATCTTACATGCACAACTTTGCATGCTAGTCAGAAATTTGAATGTGCAAGTTTATAGAATGAGGACTATCCCTCCAACTCAGAAGCATCATTGGATTTTCAAAGTAAGATATTTCACAAGCATCAAAAGCAGAACAAGGGAGGAAAGAGGCTTAGAACAGACATGAACCAGGGGTGTAACTGACATTCTTTCCAGTCCAGCCATCAAATTGATTGTGATGCATAGGATGGCATAAGAAGAGAAAGAGTGGCAAAGGTGGGGAGCTCAAGACCTGAACTGGCTCCACCGCTCATGAAATACTAGTTGCAGCTGTTTATATTTTTTTTTATTGGACTTAGCTCAAGCCTTTTCTCACTATTTCAGGTTAATTTATTTATTCCAGCATTTATTTTCCGCTCTATCTTTCAAATTGTAGGCAGATTATAGAATACATACACCATTCAGCAATACATAAAAACAATCATAAAACAATATAGCATACAAAACTAATCCACAGATCATAAACAGTGTCATCAGACAGCTCATATCTTCTGCAGCTAAATCATCATGCAGTGCAGCCCAGGCCTGTGCATACAAGTCACTGATTTACCAATCATCAATAAAACAGATTTAACCAGTATAAGAGATTAACTTAATTCACATTTCCATAAGCCACTTGAAATAAAAAAAATGTCTTCAATGCAATCTTAAATGCTTTTAAATTTTGCAAACAACATATGCTATTTATTTATTTATGACATTTAGATCCCACATTATCCTGAGCAATCTCAAGTTTAGTGTGGCTTAGAACAAATTAAATCAAGCATATAAAGTTAATTCAAAGTACAATATATTTGATGCATGAAATACAGAACATTAGAAGAAATATTTATATAGAATCTGAAAGTTTAACAAAAAAGGATAAGATATGGAATGAAATGTTTGTTTAACCATTATTCTAGATCAGTGATGGCGAACCTATGGCACGCGTGCCAGAGAGGGCACGCAGAGCCCTCTCTGTTGGCACGCGCACTGTCGCCTCAGCCAGAGTCGTACTGCCGCTATGAACTGCTGGCGCGATCGCGCTAGCAGTTCAAAGTTGTGTCTGAGCAGAGGAGAGACCCACCGGAAGTTCGTTCCCTCCTCCCTTCGAGTTCCAGGCCCCTTCCCTCCGAATTTTAAAAGTCATCTATTTTACCTCGTCGGGGTTAGGGCGGCAGCATGCAGGCTCGGCTCGGTGCTTAGTTCAGTTTTCCCTTCTCTCTCTCTCTCAGCTCTGGTCCCGCCCTTGCGGAAACAGGAAATGAGGGCGGGACCAGAGAGAGAAGGGAAAACTGAACTAAGCACCGAGCCGAGCCTGCATGCTTTTTACCGCTGCTGCCGCCCTAACCCCGATGAGGTAAGATAGATGACTTTTAAAATTTGGCGGGAGGGGGCCTGGACCTCGAAGGGAGGGAGGGGGGCCCTAGAACTGAGAGGGAGGGAGGGGGGGACCCTGGAACTGTGAGGAAGGTTAAATTGCCCTGTTGGCACTTTGCGATAAATAATTAGATTTTGGGTTGCTGTTTGGGCACTCGTTCTCTGAAAGGTTCGCCATCACTGTTCTAGATCATTATTCTATTAGGTAAAGTATTCCACACTTGTGATCCTTTCACATAGAAGACTGAATTTCTATATTCATCCAAATAGATCATGCGAAATGAAGGAACATCCAGAGTTTGTCAGGCATACTAGGTATTTTCCTATTCCTGGAGGGCTTACAGTCTAGGTTTGTACCTGTGCTAATGGAGGGTTAAGTGATTTACCCAAGATCTACTACTACTACTTATCATTTCTATAGCGCTACTAGACGTACGCAGCGCTGTACACTTGAACATGAAGAGACAGTCCCTGCTCGACAGAGTTTACAATCTAATTAGGACAGACAAACAGGACAAACAAGAGATAAGGGAATGTTAAAGTGAGGATGATAAAATAAAGGTTCTGAACAAGTGAACAAGGGTTAGGAGTTAAAAGCAGCATCAAAAAGGTGGGCTTTTAGCTTAGATTTGAAGATGGTCAAAGATGGTGCTTGACATACCAGCTCAGGAAGTCTATTCCAGGCATATGGTGCAGCAAGATAAAAGGAACTGAGTCTGGAGTTAGCAGTGGAGGAGAAGGGTGCAGATAAGAGAGATTTACCCAGTGAACGGAGTTCCCAGGGAGGAATGTAGGGAGAGATGAGAGTGGAGAGGTACTGAGGAGCTGCAGAGTGAATGCACTTATAGGTCAATAAGAGGAGTTTGAACTGTATGCGGAAATGGATAGGAAGCCAGTGAAGTGACTTGAGGAGAGGGCTAATATGAGCATAATGACCCTGGCGGAATATTAGTCATGCAGTAGAATTTTGAACAGATTGAAGAGGAGAGAGATGGCTAAGTGGGAGACCTGTGAAAAGTAAGTTGCAATAGTCTAAGCAAGAGGTGATAAGAGCGTGGATGAGGGTTCTGGTAGTGTGCTCAGAAAGGAAAGGGCGAATTTTGCTGATATTATAGAGAAAGAAACGACAGATCTCATGGACAGGACGTGGGATTGGTCTAATCTCATATATTTGAGACTAGATTCCATATATGGAGCAGGAAAAATTGGTGCCAAAAATATTTCCATCTAGGTGTATTCTGTAAATTGCACCTGAATATGCCTAGACAGTTTATAGAATATGCCTAGCAGCCAAGCCTGCGCATAACTCTAGGCGTGTCAGACGCAGAGCAGGTATATTCTGTTACTACTTGCATAGATTTTTGGAAATCCCACGGTCTGCCCATTCCATGCCCATGGGCACACCCCCATTTTGGTAGAGCATATTAGAATTTACACAGGGTTAATGGCTAGATTTCTGAGATATGAAAGCCCCTCATTAAGTCTGTGCTACATCGGGGGCCAATTCAGAAAAGTACCAGACTAACCAGTGTACAGTTAATGAGTGGTTAACTACCAATTTCAAAAGCTGCCCATGCAAAAAAAAAAAAGGTTTTACGCTGAAGCAAATCCTTGTGTTGGGTGCTAGTGCATATAGCTCATGTAAATGGATATTAAAGAGGCTATTCCACCCAGATACAGAGAATTTTTGAAGCAAGTACAATGCGAGCACAATTAAGTTACTGCCAGGTCTGAGGCACAGGACTGGGTGCTTGCCATTTTTTAAGATGGTAGAGACAGAAGGAGGAGCAAGTGGGGGGCTTGGGGAGGGGTTGGAGAGTGGGGGTTGCCATAAGACACCAGGGATTTCATGTTTTATATATTTATTTATTTATTTATTTGTAACATTTGTATCCCACATTTTCCCACCTATTTGCAGGCTCAATGTGATTTACATAGTACCAGAGAGGCGTTTGCAGACTCCGGTGTGAACAAATACAAAATTATGTTGTGGTATGGTAAAGTTCATGTGAAACAGTCAACGGAATAGTTGTGTTATGTCCATTACGTACTTATATATATTTATATATATATATATATTTATTTGTAACATGTATACCCCGCGCTTTCCCACTTATTAGCAGGTTCAATGTGGCTTACATAATATAACAGGTTTACAAGATAACACAGATTAGATAATGACTGTAATATAATATATGAAGAGGTGGACAACAAAATGTGGGTGAGTAAGATGGGTAAGGGAGGAAGATGGTAGATGTAGGGAATGGGAAGAGGGTGTATATTGGGATAGTGTGTTGTTGATTAAGGAAAAATGTATAACGAGGATTGGAAGAGGGATGAATTCAAAAGGATTAAGTAGGGAAGCATATTTCAGGTTCTGTCATATAGTCTGATCTGGGTAGCGCAGATGGACTCCTAATTTAAGTCAAGTCATTTGTATTATATATGTATATATATATATATATATATATATATATATATATATATATATATATAGAGAGAGAGAGAGAGAGAGAGAGAGAGAGAGAGACAGAGAGAGAGAGAGAGAGAGAGAGAGTGCATTTGTTCTAGCAAAAAAGGTGCCGGTACTCAAATACCAGGTCATCCTTCAGGTGTGGGGGTGATCACTGAGGAACTCATCCCACAATAGCCAGGCCCCCTGAAACCAGTCACAGAATCTATGACAAGGCAGAATTGGTGTGTAGAGCCTGAGCACTTTCATTAAAACATGGGGACCATGGGTCAATTTTAGCAGACAATGGAAAAGGTGCCGGTACTCAGTAGTAATGAAGGGCCGTTTCTGACAGAAATGAAATGGGCGCTAGCAAGGTTTTCCTTGGAGTGTGTATGTTTGAGAAAGTGTGTGTGAGAGAGAATTATTGAGACAGAGAGTGACAGAGTGTGTGTGTGTGTGTGTTTGTGTGACAGAGAGAGAGAGTGTGTGAGACACAGAGTGTATGTTTGTGTGAGAGTGAGAGTGTGTATGAAACAGAGAGAGAAACAGAGAGATAGACTGTGTGTATGTGTGACAGAGAGAGAGAGAGTGTGTCAGAGAGTGTCAGGCTTTCAAAGCAGAACTTGGGTTTGTGAGCCCTTGGGCCACTGCCGAGGAGCGGCAGCGGCAGGCAAAACCACCCCACACCAGAGACAAGGCAGAACTCTGGCAGGGACAGCTAGACTTCACCTGCACTTGACCACCAATTCCCAGGGGTTGAGCCCCCAGGTGCAGGTGGCCGGCAGGACTTACCGGTCAGGGCAGGAACTGGAAACCAACTAGGCTGAACAGGGTAGGACTAAGGGTCAGAGGGGAAAGGAATATACATAGGCAGCAAGGCAGGAAACTGGGCTAGAACTCACAGACAGACAATACTACACTAGACAGGAAATGGACAGGCTTAAGGGTCAGGACTGAAAGCTGCAAAGCAGCCACTAAAAAAGGAAACACAGACAGGTAAGAGACAGAACTGAAAGCTGCCAGGCAGCCACTAAACCAGAAACACAGACAACCAAGAACTAGACAGAGAAATACAAACAAGAGACAATACTGGGAAACAAGCAATACAATACAAGATAAACTACACAAAGACTAGACTAGAATCAGGCAAGAATCTCAGACAATAACTGGACTAGGCAGAAGTGCACAGAGAACACCAGCATACCATGGACCTTAGGCGATGCAAAGGCAACCACAGAAGTTTCTAGGTGATTAATAAAGCCCATCAGCACCTGAGGCTCATGCTGCAACAATCTCAAGGCAACTACGGGTGCTGTTCAGGCACAAACAAGAAAGACAAGTCTGGCAGCCTGGAAGATCCAGGCCAGACTGGGCAGGGACAGCAAGACAGTCTATGTCAGCCACCAGTTCTGGTCACCAGAGGGCGAGGCGAGCACAAACCAAGAAGCAGGCAGAAAGCATACTGAAGCATAGAAAGGCTCAACATACACAGGTGCAGCACAGTAGAGCAATCAGAGCCATGCTGGAAGCAGCCAGCACACAGAGACAGAGGCAGAGCTAACTCAGGCAACACACACAGGTGCAGTATAGTGGAGTAATTAGAGTCACACTGGAAGCAGCCAGCACACAGAGACAAAACTAACTCAGAAAGGACAGACAGAAGCCAGCTCAGAAGCTGACCCCCAGAAATAAGGTAAGTCTGAGAGGGGTCATGACCACAGACATGACAGAGAGAGTGTATGTGACAAAGAGTGAGTGTGTGCCCCCTCCCCCCTCTCTCAGGACCCCATTCCCCCCTCTCTCTGGATCCCTCCCCCCCTTTATGGTCTCTGGACCCCCCTCCACCCCTACCTCTCTGGTCTCAGGACCCCCCTCCCCACCTCTCTGTCTCAGGATCCCCTTCCCCCTCTCATCCCTGGGCCCCCTTTCTCTTCCCTCTCTCGTCCCATGCACCCACTGTTGGCCTCGGACTGCAAGCAGGAAGTGTGCTACAGGCCCTCCCCTTCGTTATTACTGCCTGTTAAAAGTTTTTACCTGCTGCTGTTGCACCGCAAAAAGTGAAGGGGAGCACGGACAGATGCCGCTTCAGAGTGCCTTTGGTTTTGCTTCAGTTTCAGCTGTTCCTGTGGTCCTGCCCTTCTGGAAACAGGAAATGAGGGCGGGTCCAGAGGAACAGCTGAAATTGAAGCCAAAGCAAAGGTAGCCTGAAGCGGTTCAGCTGCCAGTCGCAATCGTGTGCTGAAGCTCGCGTGCTGTAATGGCTAATGCAGGGTTCTACTGTGGGACAGTGACGTCAGGAGATGGTTACGAATGCAGCCAGAGACATTGGAACGTTGCAAGAGCAAATTATTATATTAGATATCCCCCTCCAGAAAGGCGGGAAGAAAGAGAGGCTGAAAAAGAAAAGCCAAACCACAGCCAGAAAAAAAAGAAAGAAGGAACCGAAAGCAAGGTCACGCCAGACTCAGCAAATTGCAGAACAAAACAGCTCAGCATGGCTGTGCTAAAAATTCAGACACTCTGCATGCTGAAGAACTGGTGACCAAGAGCATTGCTTGTAAGTTCCTAAGCGAAGCATTCTGCAAAGGAACAAAAGGAGTCTGAAGCAATGCTCGGTAGACAAGGAGCCCCAAGCTAGACTCTACGAACAAGGTTTCAGGGAGAAGAAGAAGGTTGCAGCAGCGGAAGAGCAAAGCACTCTGCAAGAAATGCACCACCTCTGAGTGCAATGCCAGACCAGGCCCTTCTGCAACCCATCCTGCAGAAAGAACTCAATCGCTGAGGAACAGACGCCCACAATGAAGACCAAGTGTGGGCCGCAACCAGCCTCAAAAAATCCTCAACACCAGAGAATACATGGTTGCAGTGGACCGTGGACCACATACAAGATCGCAACAGAACAGTAACCATAGCGTCCAAAGAACTCTATTCCTCAGAGCTGGCCTCTCAAAAAACCAGGCCATAAAACCAAAGCGAGAGGGATCATCCACTCAGGAGCGGACCCAGAAGGAAGAGCTCAGAGTCAAGCGGATTCAAAATGAAGGCACCACCAGGAACCTCACCATATTCGCATCTGGTTAATCCGGAGATACCAGAATGATTCGACCAAGTGGAGAGTAATCCGAAAAGAACTCGGCCGCAGAGAGGCCACGGAGGAAACACTATTGAAGAACGTCCTCCGGCAAAAGGAAGCAATAGAACAACCAGCCCTGCTGAATCTCCCTCTCTCCGATGTCAGAAGAAAGAAGGCACCTGGGCATCCACCCGGGATGCCATCAGATCTACCTACGGAGCTCTCTACCTGAGGCCATGTTAGAGAAGTACTGGTGCCGAGACCAGAAGACAGCAGAAAAGAGAACTCACCGTAGGAAAAGCCCGCAAAGTGGGCCGTGTAGAAACGGAACACAAGGTCCTCTGCCCACTCCATGGGGGCGACATGCCCTGATGGCCACAGTCTGACTCCGAGACCCACTCTGTCAAGGTAGCAGCCACCGCCTCATCTTCTCCGACAGCACAAGGACCGCCTAGCCCACAAGGCGTTCTGAAGTACTAGAAGACGAACAGCACCAAAAGCAGATCCATGCGGGAGATCGGTTACACCATCCCCTGTGCCATCCACCACCCCGGAGACGTAAGGAGGAGGCAAAGGGCTCCCCAGTCCGAAAGACTCGCATCCGTAACAAAGTTTCTTTCTCCCTCCAATTGAGGTACCCAGCTATTGCTGGTCGTGCTCTATTTTGCTCTGCTAATTTAGGCCCAATCTAGTGTGTGAGCTTGCACCCGTATTGCTCCTGATCCATTTGGAGCCCCAACTGCTCCGGCAGCCGTTTGCTAAAAATATTGTAGAGATAAATGTCCTTCACTGATTCGGAAAGCCCTATAAGGCGTAGATTATTCCTCTGTTGCTTGTTTCCTTTTTCCTCTAGTTTTAGTTTGTTGGTCTCCCTGCATAATTCAGTGTTTTGAGGTGCCATGTGCACCCCCGCGTCCTCCTGGGCCAAGACTCTCTGCTGCACTTCCGTCAACCGTTGATGGTGGGTATCAATTTTTTCATTAAGCTCATCCACTGCTGATTGCAGTTTATTCAAGCTGTCTGCTAGCGCTGCCGACACCGAGCTCGTGATTTCCTGAACCTAGTCTCCCATGGGGACAGTAAACGCAGCTTGTTCTGCCGCCATCTTGAGCCCTTGGGAGCGCTATTTATCTCGAGGAGTTCTCAATAATTTTATTGGCATACCTCGATCCCCTCTCCTGAGAGGACTTGGCGCAGCAGCATGGAGGTATAGATATAAGTCCCAGCAAAAATGTGAACAATTTGGGAGGGGAAGATAGTTAAAACAGCTGATTTTCAGAGGTTTTCTTGCGGAGCTCTTCACGCTCACATCTTCTCAGGCAGGCTGCATCACGTGACACCCCCCCCCCCCCCCCCCCCCCGGTATCTGGGGTTTCGATATGTAGACTGAAGTCTCCCATGATCACCCTGCTAAAAGAGATTCTGATTCATTTAGTTGGAGAATGGTGAGTCTGTGCAGTTTGATGGTATCCCGAATCAGGACTGCTACCCCTCCACCCCATCTTCATGGTCTTGGTTGATGTTGAATGTTCAAACCTATTGGGCATAGTTCAGTCAGTGGTAAACCCCCACTTTCATCTAGCCAGGTTTCACTTATTCCTAAGATGTCAAGACGATGTTCATGGATCACATCATGGATCACTGAGGATTTCTTAGCAGCTGATCTGGCATTCACTAGGCCTGTGGTTTGGTATGGTAGTGAGGTGATTGTTTAAGTGCTGTTATGTAGGTATTTGACCTCTTATACTTTTGTCTTCTCTTTGGTTGGTAGGAATTATAGTTTCCTCTCCCACACACAACTGGGATCCCCGAGGACTCTTGATCTGCTGTTCCAAGGTTCATTCTTTGTGTCAGAATCTCCTTAGGCAAATTTCACTATGTGGCACTACACTCCTAAAGACTCCGTGGATCAGCAATCAGCACAAAAGGATTAAAGGCTTTCAGTCAACAGGTCTGAGACAGAAACTCTCTAAATTTGTAAGTTCAGACCAGGCCTGGGAGATCAAAGGCTTTCAGTAATAAAGAATCAAATGACTGTACTTTGCAATTTTGTGTGAATTTCTTTGGAGACACTGCAGAGAGGGTTGAGGACTTTAGTTTCAACAGATTCAGAATCAGAATTTTAGAAATAGTTATGTAGTTAAAATAAAATTTCAACTTACAGATTGTAGTTATTCACTTTTTAGTTTTTGGTTCTGATATCCTTGGATGGTCCAGTTGAGACAGGTTGATGAAGGCTTTTTCTTTTATTGTCCAGGAGGTGGGTTAGACATAAATATAGATCCAGCTCAGATCACAGGACATGAGGAGAATTGTTTGTAATATGAAGGGAAAATAAATGGTTCCTTTAGTCAAATCAAAATAAATGAAAGAAGTTTGAAGTAAAAGTGAGGACTGGTGCCTCAACACAGATGGAACAGAAATCTGTAAAACTTTGAGCTGTAAATAGACTAAGTGTATTATTTAATCTAAGTTGCAGGAGCCTGATGCAAATACAGCCTGCAAGGATGTTAAAGATGCAGATTGTGCATTACAACAGTAACATCCTGAGCTGCACTGTACACCAGCTGTATCCTGTCCAGACCTGGTGGGAAAACCAGCTATCATCTATTTTACATCCCAGTGGACAGATTTAGAAACATATAATATAGTGAAATCATGGAGCAGTCTCAAACATGGTAATGATTTGGTGCTGCATATTAATTTTAACCTGTCACTGATCAAGCACCCTTCAGGGATAATATCTTTCACGTGAAGCGAGCAAGGTGAGGCAGCTAAAAAAATTTTTTAAATGTCAAAATAACACTTTAAAAAATTATCGATAACAAGAATCTATCTGTGACTAGGTGACAGAAATACAATGCTGACATTAAGATTTGCTTTCTGGAAGATGAAAAAAAGAAAATAAATGTCCTCAATTTACTCAAGCCAGAAGATATAGCCATCAGCTCCATCTAATGGCATGTGCAAGTAATTCTTCATCATCCCATACCTAGCAAGAATTCCTCTTGGGCTATCTATATCTATCTATATATATACAAACACTCACACACACACACACACACACACACTTATCTACTCCTACTCTAGCTGAAATCATTTTCCTTTACTTTTTCTGACTTCATATGCAATGTTTCCCTACGGTAGTTACTCTTATTTCTTTCTAACTCCTGTTACTCTAGCTTATCTGTCTATATGTTCCACCTCCACTTATATCCTATGCTGTTTATTAAAATGTTTTAATATGTATTATGTTGCCATTGTAAGTAGCATACTATGACATAATGTGTACGTTTCCTGCTATAATTGTCTATTGCCTATATGTGGCTTATTCTTACTGTACATTGCCTTGGGTGAATTTCTTCAGAAAGGTGGTAAATAAATCCTAATAAATAAAAATAAATTATAGTAAAAATAAAAACAAAGTAAGAAAGTTAGATAAGCTAGACCTAGTAAAATTAAAAGGAACACACCTTTGAACACATAGAAGAAACTGGGATGCCCTGTATGGCTGCTAAGGGCTTTCTTTATATTCTGAAAGGTTTTCTTTCACTATCTGAATGCAGAATCTACTCTAACTAATGGAAATAAAGGGATCCTTTTGCCAAGCTATGGGAAAAAGGGCCCTGCACTAGCGGCAGGGGCCGTTTTTCTCACATGGCAGGGCCCTTTTTACTGCAGCGGGTAAAAAATCCCCCAGCACACATGGCCATGCAGAAAGAGAACTCTTACCACATGCCCAGGCGGAAGGGAGACCTTACCACCACCCACTGAGGTGGCGATAAGGGCTCCTGTGCTAACCCAGCAGTAACTGGGCAGCGTGTGGTGAAGCCCAATTACCGCCGGGTTTTCTTTTTCCACTGGAAATGGCGCATGCTTGGGACAGGACTACCTCCGGCAGCTGCGTTGGGCCAGCGGTAGTCCCGGAAGAGCGAGTGATAAGCCTGCGTTGGGTTTACCGTTGCTCTGTAAAAGGACCCCAAAATATACTAAGTCACATCATGGGTTTATTACCAGAAACACACTAAGAAAACTCATTCCTTTCTTCCGATCTATGTACCAGCTATCCCCTATGTCTTGAAGCTGATTTTTCTACACTTTCCCTAGTAAAGAAGGATGAAAAACTGGCACTATAAATATAGCTATTATAGCAGGGAAACTCCACACAGGGCAGGTGTCAGGAGAGAAAAATCAAAGGACTAAAGATGCATCTCTTATTGCCCAAGGACAGGAAGGCTCTGACAACTGAAAATAATTCTTCTTCATCCCTTTAAGAACGATTAATTATACCAAAAGTTCTAGAAAGAGGAATTTATTGTACAATTAAAGTACACAACAGCATAGGTAAATAAAAGCATGAAGGTTAATGTACAACAGCTTGCAGTCAGTAGTAGGGTTACCATATTTTGTCCCCCCCAAAAAGAGGACAAATGCCCCGCCCCCTTTCACACCCCACCCCGCCCGTCACATACTGCCCCTCCCCAAAAGCACAAACCCCCTCCAGACCCCTTCCCAATTAAAGGCTCCCCCAATACAAACTCCCCTGACATGAAGTCCCCCCTCCAAGTCTAGTGCTCTCCTGAAAATTTCCCCCTACTGGAAGACATCCCTATATCATAAGACCCCCATTTGTAAGTCCCCTAGTGGGTTCAGGCAAGAATGATCTCTAGTTGCTCCACTCTTGATGGCACTGACTCCAAAATGGCGCCAGTGATCCACTAGCTGTGGGTCCTTAAATGGCTACTTGACCCCTAATGTTAGTACCATGAAACTACTACTTGGGGTTTGCTGGTGCCATTTTAAACTCAGTGCAGGCAAGGGACAGGAACAATTGGGGATTGTTCCCTTGCCCTGACCCCACTAGACTCTGGGGATTGTGTCAGGTAGGCCCTGGGAAGGGGGAGGGGTTCTTAAGAGCAGCATTGAGGGGATGGGGGAAGGGGCAGCTCAGAATATCATGTGCTGGCCCCTTTAAAAAGTGCCCAGGAGCATTGAGCCATGGGAGTGATAAACCTGTAGTACTGAGTTACTGCAAGTTAGTAAACTAAAGATCAGCAAATGCCTGACTTTTACTGCACCTTAAGAGCTACCCCTTTAAATCTTCTAGTCTTAGAAAAAGGAAAAGGGTGTAAGCTAATTGTCTTCAGATAGTTTAAACATTTAACATCCTTCTACAGTGATAACTTCAACTTCCGGCCTGGGCTGCACTTTCCACTGATGACCATCTTTCATTCTGTACAGTGAAAATTGCTTTAGATGTAACACACCAATCACTTGTTGATATAGCTGTGCATCACAATGCAGCATTACCACATCACCCTGGCTAACCATTTCCATGACAACTGATTTTCTAAGCTGACTGATGGGGGTGAAAGTAGAGAGAACTGAACACCAATTTGCAAATGTCATACCAGATCCTTTGCCTCACTGTCAGGTAAACAAAAACCTCATTAGACATTACTTACTGGGGCACCAGGCTCTGCAACTGTTTCTGCCTGAAGAATGAAAAAAAAAGTGGAATAAATTACAATAAATAACTGGCTAGAACTGATAACACAGTACTTGTTCTGCCCCTGGCAGCCTTATGCTAGTTTTTATAATGTAGCCCTAAAATGTGTTTAATGCCTTTAATGTTGTTCTCACTTTTAAGGATTTTTACTGCTGCAGTCACTTCCTGAAATGATATACGAGAAATGCATTGTATGTAATATAGTGTTACATACACTATATTACATTGTATGTAATATAGTGTTACATACACCCCTGCTTGTTTGTATAAAGTTTGTTATTAGTGGTCTATTCTCATGTAAAGGTCTCTTCCCTTTCTCGGTCAAGCTTGATTCCTTTGTCTACCTGCAATCATTTCCTGATTACTCCTATCATCTTTGTTCCTATGGGTCAGCAGGGTATCACCTTTCTCTCAAATCAAGGACTGCCCTCTGTGACCACCTCTGCTATCTGGTCTCAGGTTCTTTCCCGATTGGTCTCTTTATCTCATCTTCCCTGGGCTTGTAGGTGTTTTTCTTGACCTCTCTGTCCCCATGAGGACAGACGTTCTCCATCTTGTCTCTGGATGCACATGTCCCTGCTCCCTTCAGTGAACTTGGCTTGTTACCTTGTTCACTCTTTCTCTCACAAATTGCACAAATCAGCATCCCATCTCTGAAGCTCCTTCATCTACCTGATAACTCCCTCACCTCAGTCATAAAGCTTCCTTTTCCTCAAATTTCCACCTCCACCCACCAATACAGCTGTCAGAACTATGAAGTCTCTTGCCTTGGGGCAATAACGTCTGAGAATCTAACAGTGAGTAAATTAGCTACATTTATTCAATAAAAGTAAATTTCAGAAAAAGATAAGAGGCTTCTGGTGTTTCCTGATGTGTTGAGGTTATACTCTCTGGTTATTTTAGCACGTCTGCTTTAAGAAGATATTACACTTTTAAGAGATCAGAATAGTATTTGTTAGCAAACAGTGACATCTTGGTTCACTAATTCTGCCCATGGGTTCAGTCAATGATCACATCCTGCCCTTCAAATAGTTTCTAGATCTGTCCTGAGAATGCTTGAACCATGGGAGCAAGCTCTGGGCATCCAGCACTTGGTCGGTCTATATAAATCCTAGAGGTATGCAGGGCCAACCTTATTTTGTTTAGTTTCCCAAGTTGTTTTCAAGATTTTTTTTAAATTTTCCTTTAATTTTTAAAATTTTCAATTTTCAAAGGGCCAATGTTGTTAACCATGCACAGTTTTTTTCAATATGAACAGTATCTGAGAGGAATGCACACTATTTGCAAATAAATAGTGTGTGTATATAGTCTGCAGTGTTAATCACAGACAAAATGTGACTTTTTTTTCTTGTTAATGCTGTTTCCATTAGAAAACGACAGGAAATGATATAAGATATGTGACATTTCCTACATCATTTCAAATGACTGCACTTTTTAGGAATACATCTGAAGTTCATTTTGTGCTTTTCTGTAGTTTCTTTGGAAGCAGCAAATTTGGTGGCTTCTATGGAGTGGACAAGCTGTTGTGGAGCAGTCTCCGCACCGTTAATGGAGTCACCAACTAGCTGACCTACCCTGATGCCGTTAATGATTCAGGCTGGCTGTGATGTCACCTTGAGTCATCCCATTGAAGTTTTCTTTATGAAAAGCAGAGTACCTATAGTAAATGTCTCCTTTCAACTCTCCACAATTGAATTAAGTAAATATGCACTTTGGAAGTTACACATTCCTCTTAAAGACATGGTTGTAACCCAGTGGAATTTCTTTTTTTCTTTTCTTTCGTTTTTATGTGGTTTATCTGACCTTTGGTGCCTGGTATGAACATATATTTTTCCCCACCCAGAAAGCAAGCAAGCCACTGTCTTAGATCTTCTTATACATAGAAAGCTTTTTTTTTTCTTTTTAGAAGTTTTCCTTGTGAGACATCCATACAGAAGTATGCTAATTCTGTATGTGTTTATAAATTGTCCCCCTGATAAACCCAGATATTCAATGCCATGCTGTTTCTGGTGACCAGCATTCAATATCCGTTTTTTTTTTTTGGCTGCTAAAAACTTAACCGGTTAAGTTGATATTCAGCGACTGATTGGTTGAGTTATAGTGGTTAAAGATAAGACTGCTATTTATACAGTCCAATTCTCCTTCTCGCTAATCCTTCACTTGCACACACACTCCATATCCCTCTCATCCCTTCACACGCACACACCATCTTCACTCACTCTAAGAACAGCACACCCACATCAATCACATCCCACTCACTAGCTCCTTTAATACATATACTCTAAGAGCCAGATTCAGTAAATGGCATCTAAAATGTAGGAGTGTCAGAATAACGTGCATAGCACTATTCTATAAACTGTGTTTACAGTAAGAAACAGTTTATAGAAAAGCGCATAGGCCGGGAAACACACCTACATTTAGGTATAGCCATTTATGCTACAGAAAACCTGATGTAAGTATGCACGCCTAAATGTATGCGCGTTCCCCCAAATTCTATAACACGCGTAAATTTGATTGATGTCCCTGACACATATATACACTCCTTCCATGATCGGGCCCCCTTTTCAGCTACACGCATTGAAATTTACGCACACCTCAGTATGCCTAAAAAGAAGTGTGTGTAAATTCCAATTATTGCCAATTGGTGATAATAATTGGTTGTTATCGGTCAGTTATCATCACTAATTGGCTCTTTACTCAATTGAGTAGTGAGAATAAATTGGCCACATGCACAGTTTAACATATCTTACTCGTTGCGCCTTATATAGAATCTGGCCCTAAATCCTTAGCTGTCCCCACACTAACACTCCCTACTTATGATTCCCTTACTTGCACACAGGCCTTTAGTCTAGCCAGTGCCTCTCATCCCCCTCCCTACCCAGAGCTGCACCCTTTGCATGGCCACACTGACTTGGACTGGGGGAAAGGAGTGTTACCAGACACAGATTTTAACTATGAACTTGCTTTTTCTCTTCATAAAATTTATAAATTGACATCCTTGGACAGATGCTGTACTATTTTTTCCCAATATTTTTCTTTATTCTTGTATTTGGCCTCAAGAGTCCCTCACTATAACTCATTTAACCAAATGTAGATGAAAATTTGTTTCAGGATATTATAGGCTATGTATCTATCACTTTCGTACTTTCTCAGGGGCACAATCAGAAGTTTGATTTCAGTCTCATTCTTGATAACTTACCCCTTAAGTAGGAAGTTATCAATGTGAGTTACCCTTAGGAAATGTTATTTTACTGTTATCCCCAGTTATTACTATGTAGGGGATGTAGTTAATCAATGTGGATTACTGCTAAGATGTACCATTTTACTGTTAACCCCAGTCATTAAGAATTAGGTCTCACTGCATAAAACTGGACTTGTATTAAAATGAACACATTTTAACAGTTGCCCACACTGATAACTTTGCCCCTTTATCACATAAGGGTAAACAAGGGTAAATGTTCAGAGGATTAATCTGAATCTGAACTTGGATTTTGTGCTGCCTCAAAGCATGTGTGTACTTCCATCACTACACAAACCATACTTTGAAGCTGAATATCAGGTTGGTTTGTGCAGGTTGAAAAAATATGCATGTACTTTTCTTAGGTGGTGTGCAGCCAGAAAAGTGTCGTTTCATGTTGTTTCCAGGAATATTCAGGTTTATTTTTTTCATTGTCATTATGGCAGTGATCTTGTTAAGAGAATACATTCTTTCTGAAAGAGCACACACTCTTTCCTGATGGTGTACGTATGCACAATGGTTTGCATATGCATGTGCTATCAGGAAAGAGTTTGCATTCTGTGAACAGTGAACACCCTTTTGGAAGAGCACGCAGTATTGACAGCACATGAAAAGACATGTTTTTTTTTTTTGCTCATTTTTGTTGACAAGGACGTGAAAATGACCTGGGATATGCCGTTGACATTTCTTGCATCAATTCAAATGAATGCACCTCCCTAATTTCAGGACAATCTTGCTGTTGCCACTTGCGCTGTCACAGTTAGTAAGGCTACAATTGCAGTGAATGCCCACATTAGCACACAGTCTGACCCTCAATGGCAAATCTTGGATTCTAAATTCTCTTCACATTACGTCACGTAATAAGCTTTTTGGTTACTTACTGTCCCTGCTGCACCGGGAGGACCAGCCGGACCAGTTTCACCCTGTTTGTCCAACACAAAGAGACCATTAGTATACTAAATAGAGTACAGGCAATGAAATGAAAAATGGTCAGTAACCATAAAGAAAAGGAAAAGTGCACTATTAGTAGGACATTTTAGAAGCATCTGCATTTGGAAATAGCGGCATTGATATGTGTAGTGCTTACATGTGTGAATGGCTATTTTACAAAAACCATACTCATGTGTAGATGCTTTGTGATACAAAGATTTCGAGGAGCTGTGGTCTGGACCTGCCAAAAAATTATCAGGGCAATTCTACAATCTAGGCACTAGGTATGTAAATGCCTAGAATAATGGCATCTGTCAGGGTCATCTGCTGCTAGAGCATTGACTTGACATGTAAATCAGAAACAAACAGGAGACAGTCTACTGCAGAAGCAGAACAGACAACCAAACAGCAGTAGCGGTCCAAGGAAGGACAAACACTGCAAGAGTTTATCCAAATGTCAACTTGGTGGTTACTGACTTTTGGAACTGGACCAGAGCTTTATCTATGCAGGTATTGCAGTACACACATTTAATCTATGAATGTATTATGGAAACCTATGTGACCCCTGAAGAAGGCTTTTCTGAATCTTGGCCAGGTAGGGTCCTGCTTCCATTAAAGTTGACATTTGGATAAACACTTGCAGTGTTTATCCTTTCTTGGATCGCTGCTGCTGCTGCTGCTGTTTGGTTGTCTGTCTTTGACATATAAATGCCAACATTCTGCCTAAGTACTATTCTGCAAATACCCACAGAAATTACATAGTGCATATTTCTGAGGGTTGTACACAGGGGAAGAATGTGGGCAGAATGGATGGACCAATCAGGTCTTTATCTGCCGTTATTTACTATGACATATAATACTGTAAGTTACAGGTGTACCTGCCACATTTAGGTGCATGCACTTATACCAGTTCTAAGGCTGATGTAAATACAGCCACCTACATGTTAGGTATGTCAATACTGGGTTATGCTAGTATTCTATAATGGAATGTGGGCTTCCAGGTTCCATTATAGAATAAACTCCTACTGTGTGATCTTGGGGCATTGAAATGAACGCACCCAGTTATAGAATTGCCCCCTATGCATAATTCCCATTTTACGATGGGAATATATGTATATTTTCATGAAGCTTTACTAGGTAGCACCATTTTAGAGTGGATTAATAGAGTATTTTTTTTTATAGTCCATGGTTCCCTGAAGCATGGACAGTGGCAGCTAAAGCCTTGAGATGTGTAAAAATGGTTTTCAGATAATTTTTGAGATAAGTGGAAAATGTTTGTATATTGCATTAAAAGTTAAGAAGATTGTATTAATTTTGATGGAAGATTTTTTTTCTGCTGCTGATAGAAGTTTAAGTTCCTGTGTCCTAAGTTTTGGATGAAGCTTTCCAAGGATTTTTCTTTCCATTTTTTAAAAAAGTATAAAATTAAGGTATAAAAATTGTATAAATTTTTTTTACAGCTACAAAAGTGGAGGATTCATATGTTTTTGTATGTCTACAGTGTTACTGCTCTGTGAACCTTCTTTTGAATATTTTTTAAAAATCCCCATGTTGGCTTTTGCTTCTGCTTTGAGGCATGAGTTAGTGCAAGCTAACTGATCATTTGGACCTGGAGTCTCCAGCAGTGATTGACAGGGTGATTGTGTTAACCTTTATGGTATTCACACCAGTTCAAAATTCAGTAAAAAGAGTCATTTTGCTTGATTAACTGGCTCTTCTTGTACGTGCAGCTTAGTGAAATCAGGTAAGATTTGCAACTATATATATAGTTAGCAGTGCTTACATGTGTAAAACTCAGAATGATTCTGCCCTTTTTTCAAACATTTTTTCCAAAGTGGCTGTTTCCACTGTACATCCTAGCATATATACATATGCATTTGCTGGCATCATTAAATGTATTTAAAAGAAAAAAGATCCATGTTCTGCAGAGTCTTTAGTAAATTACCAGGGAATTGTGAATGTCCTGGCCTGAATGTTTTAATTCCTACCTCAATATTCTGTGTAAAATAGGGATTTATGTTTGGACAGTGCTATGTTTCCCCTTCAATTGTGGTGGTGAAAAAGCCCAGGTCCCACCATCTGAAGAAGACCAGCAGCCACACCCCTTCCCCCATATATTTTCTCATTCCCTTGTGAACTACATCATAGCAAAGTAGGGAGTAGTCCAAGGCCCAGTGGCTACAGTAATGGCAGCAGCATGGGTTTGTGAGGATGTGCAGAACCATCAGTGCACATTCCTATTTCTGTCCTTGCCTTCTTCTGTATAGGAGGTGTGAACTGGGAAAGAAATGAGTGCCAATGGCCCCCCCATCATAGGAGCCAACTTTTCAAAATGATTGGAGGTGCTGAATTTTTTTTTTTACAGGTGGTGCATTCCCCCCTACCCCTCGTCCCCCCTCACTCATCCCCCCTCCACCTCCCTCTGAGTTCCAGGCCTCCTCCCTCCCCTCTCTCTCTCCTTTCCCTCCCCCCTCTCTTTGAGTTCCAGGGTCCCCCTCCCTTTCTCTGAGTTCCAGGGTCCCCCTCCCCCTTCCCAGTTCCAGGGTCTCCTCCCAGTTCCACAGGGTCCCCCTCCCTCCCATTCTCCCCCCTCCGAGTTCGAGGGTCCCCCCTCCCTCCCTCCCTCCATCCCTCTGCGTTCCAGGGTCCCCCCCTCTCTCCCTCCCTCCCAGGTCCTCCCTCCCTCCGAGTTCCACAGGGTCTTCCCTCCCTTCCCCCCTCCCTCCCAGTTCCACAGGTCCTCCCCTCCCCTCCCTCCGAGTTCCAGGGTCATCGTCCCTCCCTTCGAGTTCCAGGCCCTTCCCTCCGAATTTTAAAAGTCATCTTGACTTACCTCGTTGGGGTTACGGCGGCCAGCAGCAGCGGTAAAAAGCGTGCAGGCTCGGCCCTTAGTTCAGTTTTCCCTTCTCTCTCTCTCTCAGCTCTGGTTCCACCCTTGCAGAAACAGAAAATGAAGGTGTGACCAGAGCAGAGAGAGAGAGAAGGGAAAACTGAACTAAGTGCTGAGCCTGAATGCTTTTTACCGCTGCTGCCGGCCGCCGTAACCCCGATGAGGTAAGTCAAGATGACTTTTAAAATTCGGAGGGAGGGGCCTGGAACTCGAAGGGAGGGAGGAAGGAAGGGAGGGACGATGACCCTGGAACTCGGAGGGAGGGAGGGAGGGAACGAACTTCCAGTGGGTGAAATATTGGGGGTGCTCGAGCACCCACAGCACCCACGGAGTCGGCGCCTATCCCCTCCATAGCTTTACAAACCTATACTGCTACATATCACTGGAATTTGGACCAGCCCCTAATGTACTGAAAACATGTAGGTGGAGCAGAGAAGAGGGAGTGGAAGGAGTGTTTTTTGGGGGGCCTGCCAGTCGTTCTTTTGATGACAGGGCTTGGGTGCTCTGGCACCCACATGACTCCAGCTGCAGCCCTCCTGCTGTTACTGTCTGTATGGCCATGCATGTGCACAAATGTGTGTGTGTATGGACATCTATAACCGGGAGAGCAAACACTTTCGCTTTTTATGAAATATGTATAAAGAGCATGTTTTCATGGAAACTGGGCATGCGTACATGGTTTGATAAAGGGGATCATTTGCTTTCTTTCTCTGGGGCTTAACGTTCCCTTTTGAAAATGTGGACTGAGAGATGCCATTACACAGTACCCCTGGCCTTTGTACTTATTTTGGAGCAGGTACAAAATACATGCATTACGTCACTCAGGCCGTGATGCTTAGAAGCAAATGCGGGCGCTAGAGGCCATTAGTGCCAGACTAATGCCCGCATTTACTCCCACGGAATTCTCAGAGCTGGCGAGCGTGTGAAATAGTGAGCTTGCCAGCTCTAAGTGCAATAAGCATGCAAATACAAGCTACTGAGGGCCTCCCACATTCCTCTCCAATGCTCAGCGGGCAGTGTGCCAAACAAGTGCATTCCTCCTGCAGCAAACCCTACACCAGCTTGGAGCTGGAGTTTGGGTTTGCCAAACAGGAGAGGAATAGAGAGACCTGCCATCACAGCCCTGATAGTCCAGTGGACCCCAGACCCTCCACAGCAAAGACATTCATCCCTCCCAGACCCCCATCCTCACCTCCACCAGACTTCTATCCCCGGTGGTCCAGTGGACCCCAGACCCCCCCCCCCCACAGCAAAGACTTCCATCCCTGGTGGTCCAGTGGACCCCAGACCCCTCCACACCAAAGACTTTCATCCCTCCCAGGTCTCCCTCTTCACCTCCACCAGACTTCCATCCTTGGTGGTCCACTGGACCCCAGAACCACTGAAACTAAATAAAGCCCTGGTGGTCCAGTGGGATCCCTTGTCATGCCCCCCCCCCCCCCATCCAGAAGGTTAGTCCTGGTGGTCTAGCAGCCCAAACCCCTTCTACTTTGATGAAGGAGGAGGGACTAGGACTCCCCCCCCCTCTTGCCGGGAACCTCCTCAAAATGGTGGTGCCCTACCCAGTGCATCCTGGATTTAACTATCACATAAGGTGGGGGTCTGGGAGGGATGGAAGTCTGGACCACCAAGGTTGTTTGACAGGTCATGGATTTTCTGAATTGTAGTTGGGCATGTGCTCAACACACAGCTCTTGAGCGCATGCTCAGGTACAATTCTTCCACAGAACTGGAAACACTGCCTAAATTTGCATGTCAGTGATGAGCGTTTATGAGCTGTGCTGCAGCGCTGATTGGGCGGTATTTCTCAGATGCTGTTCCGAACAGCGTCAGCGTTTTGAGCATCTGGGCATCAGCAGGATTTCAAAATGAAATTCCTGTATTTACTTTACCTCTCTGACATTTCACCATTACTCACTTTTCCCATGGGTAAAAATATACATACTATTTCAGTGTACATATTTACCTGCAATAGGAGGGGGACGAGTTTCAAAATGACTTTTCATATGGATAAACTCATGTCAAGTTTTGAAAATTGGGACAAAGACTGCTCATGCCTTTTGGAGTAAATATTTGAAAACGTAAACACTGATCTTCACATGTGAAAAGTGTAAATCACCATACGTAGTTATTATAGAAAAGCTGCTACTTGTACCTACATACAGAAGAATGTAGAAATTTAAAGGAGGCATGATTTGAAAGTGGTTTGGGCAGTCCATCACAATACACATGTATTCTATATTTAAAAGGCCATAAATCTTGGAAAACTTTCCTGTTGGCATTTATATCTGCTTTGAATCATGCATTGCCCTCAGCTAACTTCTTTGGACGTGAGGAACGTTTGGTTTCAGAAACTGGCTCCCTAATTATCTCCTCATGGACATGCAATTTTACAATATCACATCTTATACTTGTACATCTAAAACCACTACTGATGCTCATTTATACAATTTTCTTTTTCAGTTGTATGTAGCACCAAATATATCTGAAAAGATTGCTAAGGTTCTGCTTTGTTTGGATGGTAGAGGGTGAATAGTGGAGTGCCGCAGGGATCTATACTGGGACCGGTGCTATTTAACATATTTATAAATGATCTGGAAATTGGAACGACGAGTGAGGTGATTAAATTTGCAGACACAAAACTATTCAAAGTTGTCAAAACGCATGTGGATTGTAAAAAATTGCAGGAAGACCTTAGGAAACTGGAGGACTATGCATCCAAATGGAAGATGAAGTTTAATGTAGACAAATGCAAAGTTATGCATTTTGGGAATAATCCAAATCATAGTTATCTGATGCTAGGGTTCATCTTAGGAGTCAGCACTCAAGAAAAAGACCTAGGTGTCATTGTAGACAGTACGCTGAAATCTTTTGCCTAGTGTGTGGTGGCGGCCAAAAAAGCAAACAGGATGCTAGGAATTATTAGGAGAGAGATCATGTAGGGGAAATTTTTTTTTGTCCAGCAATGTTTACACTGATGCACAATATAAATATTACTAATTCTTAATAAATTTAAAACAAGTAAACTTAGATCTCATAATTTCAATGCATTCTCTGGGGTACAGCCACCAGTACGGCGATATATGCACACTCTGTTGGATTTTACTGAGGTCAACCTTTGAAGAAAACATATGCAATATATATCTGCACCTTTTGTCCTTTGTCACCTTTCAATCCAGTAAATCCAATCAGTCCTCTTTCACCCTGCATGCAAAAAAAACGAAACAAAGGAAAATAGCAATAACAACAACAGAACAGAAGTGAAAGAGTGGATACAGAATATAATTGTTTTTGCTATCCTAGGTTAATGGTTAATTGGATAGCTATCTGGGTACCGCCACTGAATACTGGTGCCCAGATTATTCTCGGCTCCACACTGACTCTGCTCCTGGACCACCTGGATAGTGCCATGGCAGTCTGCACAGATGTTCAGTGGTACTATCTACTACTACTACTACTTAACTAGATATATGCCAATGAATATCCAGGCTGGACCTAGTCAGCTTTTCAGGTAAGAACCACTCCTACCTGGATAACTCCCTTTGAAAATTAACCTCAGTCCTCCCAATCTTCATTGCTATTTAACCGATCAGAAACGGCCGCTGACCAGTTCAATACCATTTTTGCAGCTAGCTACAAATATTCAATGGGAGATAAATCTCCAGCTGAATATTTGCAGTTAGCACCTACCACAAAACCGGCTATGTTGTGTGACTTATCCAGTTAGGTGTCGATATTCAGCGCCTGATCAGATAAGTTTAGTGCTTAAATCAAATTGCATATACAGCGCTCCTATCTTTAACTGCTAACAACTTAACTAGTCAGTGCTGAATATTGGCTTAACTGGTTAAGTTTTTATCAGCCAAAAAACTGCCAGATATTTAATGCCAGTCGCTGGAAACAGCCTGGCACTGAATATCTGGGTTTAACGCCAATGACGGGTAGTCAAAGCTCTGTCTGCCGCTGTCTATTGGGGGGATTATGTTTACCTTTGTATCATGTAGAGGTTATGCTGGCTTCTGTTTACTTAGAGATTCATTTAACCAGACAAGTGGACCAGGGTGTATCTAAACTTTTGCTAATCCAGACCCCTCTGCCTATTCTCCTCCCCCAGGAATGCTTATGCATACGTTATTTAAAAGTATGTGCTATGACTTCTCTGCCCCCTTGCTTTTTATGTGCATATATATCAGACAAAAAGAACCTACTTAAGCATGTAAAACACTGTTCTACAAGCTCGTCCCTCGTTACATTATTCCTTTTAGGTCCAGATATTTTGTTTTATGCATGTTTCCCCTATTTCATAAGGAAGACAATTATACTTTGTTTGGCTTTTGGCTTGAACTTTTAACAAACTGCATCCAATAAATTATGCCCAATAAAAGACACCTGCAGACTCAGTTAAAAAAACGATAGGCCCAATATTGAAAATGATTTAGCTAGAACCCCTGACATGCCAAGACACCAACCGGGCACCCTAGGGGGCACTGCAGTGGACTTCAGAAATTGCTCCCAGGTGCATAGCTCCCTTACCTTGTGTGCTGAGCCCCCAAACCCCCCCTACCTACAACTGTACCTAGCCCTACCACCTGAGTGAGAACAGCGGTACTGCTGCTTGGCTGACACTAACCGGCACCTATTTTGCAAAAGTCTGTCTCCCCCCCCCCCCCCCCCCCCCGCCGTCATCATAACCTGACTTTGCCTCTGGCCCAGAGGCCTCCTGTTATTTGTACCTGTAATAGTATTTCTCTTTCTCTCCAGTATAACTCAATGACACTGAACATTCACACAGACAGATTTCCCAAACATTTGCCACTTATTCTGCATGGACATTTTTATGCATTGAAAATATTACAATAATTTCACATGGACATTTTTATGAATTGAAAATGCTACAATATTTCCACTGATATCTCTGAAATACATTTTCGACTAGAGCTAAACTTTGAGAAATCTGCTGCTAAAGATGCTGATTAGTGTCTTAAGCAGAGGCTTCTTAAAACTGGGCTCTAAATGCAAATTCCAAACTGCAAGATTTTCACATGAAGTTTCTCTTCTGTTTATATCTCTACTTCGAGTCTATAAACACTTATTTTCTTCTGCAAGCACTTACCTGGTCTCCCTTTTCACCTCTCCGTCCAGGTAACCCTGCAGACCCTGGGAGGCCAGCCTCTCCCTGCAACAGATTTATCATAAAAAATGTAAATGTTTCTCTTGCAGGGGCTTTGACCTTTGAATGAAAGAAATAAAAATGCCCCAACGGTATCATTACCGCTATTCCATCCTACACTTAGATTTCTAGCAGAAAGAAGTGTTACTAGGCCACATGCATAGTATGTGTTTGTGTTCATACTGATTTTTAGCAAGAGTCTACATGTCCAATTTAGAATGTGTTTTCAACAGCACTAAATCATTAATGATTAGACTCACTTTGCCTATGTTCATTGCTAGGCTTTAGCCAACATGCTAAATGATAATAGTCTTTAGTGACTCAACCCCCATGTTGCCTTCTACAAGAATACACATCGCTGTTATGAAATATAGACAATTTAAGTCTAATCATTATAATGAGTTAAACTATGACAAAAAGAAATAATTATGAAGAAAATGTAAAGTTTAACTTGAAAAGGGACCAAAAAGGCAAAATAAATGATGTGCTGAGGAGAGATCGATAATACTGCCGAAAATGAAAAAGTGACGGTTCTGCACTCGAGTATTGGACAGGAAGGCACCCGTGCATGCACAGTGAGGGCACTGCCTTAAAAAAGACTTAAAGTGGCAATACACTTTGGTGGTGGCTGCACCGGACTCTGTCAGGTAATGTCACCCATATGTGAGAATATCATGCTTGCTTGTCCTCAGAGAAAGAACCCTTCTCAGCAGCAAGCATGCATCAGGCATCTGTTCCCTACCTCTAGCAACAAGTGCCCCCTGCATATGATTGCTTTTGTCCTTATTTGGTGGCCTGACCCCTAACAATAGTACTGCAAGATTATTGCTAGGGGTCATGTGGGCCATCTTGAACCTGGGGCATTGCTTGTGCTTCCACCTAGACACCAAGAATCAAGGTAGAATTTGGGGGGGGAGAGGGCTGGGGGTGTTTGCCCTGGGAGCATCAAGGTTTCTTTGTACCTGGGGGGGGGGGGAATAGGATGCTGGAGGAAGTTGGTGGGGGGTATCAATGTCAGGGTGGGGGCAGTGGTCAGGGTGTGCATAGAGAGCAGGAGTAGTTATTTTGGAGGGCTGCTCCCCAACACATATGGTGCAAAGAAGAACAAACTTTTTCTCTATGTTCAATTTTGAAAAATCAGTGCTCCTGCTGGGTGTGTGTTCTGCACGCTTTTTCATGTATTTCACAAAAGGTTCTGTGTTTGGCATTGTGCACATCCTGATCTGGGCATTTTGATTCCCATCTCCATGTTCTTTCTAAAACTGGGCTTTTAATACTTTAATGCATCTGTGATAATTTTGTGCAATTTAACGAGTGAACTTTCACAATAGGTAGCAAACTGAATATTTTTGTACAGTGTTCTATTATTAGCATAGATTTTACAATAACATTTATCGCAAACTAGTTTCCACCATTAACTGCGGGTGTTTGATAACACCAGCATTTAACATTTATTAATGCACTTTAATTGACTTCAAAGTCAGTATCATAGAAGATAAATTCTCAATGTTCAACTAACTCATAAAGGTGCTTTGACAATTCTAGAAACACCTACAGAAGTTGTTAATTTAATCTTTTCAATGAAAATTCCATTTTAACATGGTATATTCACAAATTGATGCAGAAAATTTATAGTGTTTCTAGAGCTAAAGGCCTCATATTTACTAAGCATTTGCCCCCATGGACACCACATAGGAGAAAACCTTTAGCAAGTAGGACTCTAACCCATGTAATCAAAATCCCTTCTCTTGCTCACCTAGTGACAATGAAACCGTCCTCTGATAAACATTTATCATGAATTCTCCCATATTGTTTTCTATCATTGTCTAGTATTTTGTGCTTTCTTCAATCTATACCATTTTTATGTGATCTGCTGCCATCTGGTGGTAATCTAGTGATGATCATTGTATTATAAATGCAATTTATAATCCAAACTCATTTACAAACCAAGGATTTAAAATTAGTTCATACAAATCATGGCATCACTGTTAGGTCACGAGGATCAAAGCCTGAAGCACTAACCATTAAGCTACTCCTCCGCTCCACTATGTAATCCTGTAAGGACCCACCTAAAATTTGGTGGCACATACACATGCAAATGCTGGTATTCAAGTCATATATGCATGTATATGAACACTTGTAAATAATAATCCGGCTCTGCGCTACTCTGTAAGTATGCACAGATTTTTGATTAGCACATGCTTTGCAGGTGGGCATGCACATAGGCAGAGTCTGGGAAGGGCACACATTTACACATATAACTTCTAAAAAACTATTCGTTATGCATGTATCTCCCAAATCTAGTTGCAAGCATTTACATCATCTAGATTATTCAGAATGTATTCCAAAAACTGATCTGAGAACCAATAGTACATCTAACACTCAGCAACTTTACACTGGTCATTCAAAGTGTCGTTGTTCCACACTGACTACTGTAATGTCCTATTTCTGTGTCTCCCATCATCAGTACTTTAAGCCTTACAAGTTGCACAGAATGCTACTGCCCTTCTATTGACATGTTCCTCCAAATATGAACATATTTCCTTGGTCCTCTCCAACCTCCACTGGCTCCAGGTGGAATGGAGAGTCAAGTTTAAAGTGATTTCTATCATCCTCAAGATGCTAAATAATGCTTCACAGCCATTGCCACTAGCCTGTATGTCTACTGATCTGCAAAAAACCTGCAATCTTCGATGAAGAGGTTATTGAGGTACCGTCCTGAGTAATCAGATCATCAATATATTGCTGGACCAAAACCTTGGGACTCATTTTCCCTGATCTATGATCTGTAAAGAGCTACAATTTCTTTATGAAGATGTGTTTAAACAGGTATGCGAGTAAGAGACATAGCCACAAAAATATTTCTTATTTGAACCTGACCACCTAAGACCTACAGGTTCAATCTCATTAATCCCAATGGCCCAGTAGACAGAGTTAAGGCATGATGTTCGAGCTTATACGAAAGATGCATTGTTAAGCTATTAGTTCATTGACCCATTTTATTATCTATTACTGTACTTTGTGACCTATAATTCTACACTTTGCATGCAGAATTATTGCTGAGAATAGCAGATTGTGTGGCATAGAAATTGTTAAAGAAATAAATGCACGTATCTACACCCGTTTATACTAGCATTCCATAAAGGAAAATAGGTGCCTAATTTCCTTTATAGAAAAGGTTCCAAATGGGCCACCTTCTTTATAGATTTGATCTCTAAATACATGTTAATAATAGCAATAAGATATTCTAGGTGTAAAAATATGTTATAGCTGTATGCCATGGAGGGTCTTTTCCCCCATGGCACTTTTGTAAAAGTTTTAAAAACTACCGTTATAAAGCATCTCTCAAATGTATCTTTTGCAATAATTACAATACTAACCTGGGTAAAATATCTTAATTATCGGTCAAATTAAGCTAATATCCTATTTATTAATGACCTAATCTTCTATCAAAATTAACAAGAAAAAGATTTTTTATTTAATTAAATACAATATTTTATTAAATTTCACACACACCTAAACATACTTATAATCTATATTACCGCCTATGATACTCTGTATGCTATTTCTCACAAACATAAAGCATCATTAAAGTCACATGACTTATCTGTCTTCATCGCTAACGACGAAATGTTCTATATAGTTCATGGAAGAGTATCCTTAATTAGTTCGTTGGTACACAAAATCCAAGGCGAAGTGAAGTATATAGTATAGTCCACAGAGTTGGTCAATAATCTCAACAAATGAGTGACTCCACTCTAACCGAATTGTTCTATCGGATTTTCTTCACGATGATGTTCAAATTTAAACAAATACATCCACAGATCTCTACACAGGCCGTGTTTCATTCAAACTTCATCAGGAGATCCTATATACAAACATATAACAACACTCAACAAAACATAAATCGTAAACTCTATTACAAAAAAGTTTTTTTCAAGTCTTACCAGCGACATTTAGAACACTGAGTTCAAAACAGGAAATCCCTTCTGAGAATTTACGTCATCAGGATAGATTGAACGATCTAACTTTACTTAAACCACCATTCTTATACAGACATCAATAAAGCCCAATCAACCTCTTTATTCAGGCCATATGGGTGCACAGTCCTCCAATTAAAAATAAATCGCTGCTCTCTACGAATCAATTCACTTTCTACATTACCATAACCACCCTGCATATTATTAATGATCACAAACCTCAGATCATCTACTGAATGATTATGTTGTAACCAATGGCTGACCAATGGTGTCTCCACTTTCTGCAATCGAATATTACTCAGATGTTGAGCAATACGTAATTTAATTTTCCTTGTGGTTTCCCCTATGTACCAAAGTTGACAAGGACAACATATTGCATACACTACATTTTGTGTGTTACAGTTAGTATTAGATCGCAATATAAAGTATCTATTTAAAGATTGTACCCATATTCGATCGGTGCATAAAGCATATCTACAATACACACAGGCATTACAACAAGTATGTCCCCCTTCTTCCTGATAGTTAACATATTGGTAAAATTTCTTTTTTGATAAAATTTCACCTAAATTCCTCTCACGATTACAAGCAAATCTAGGTTTAATCTGTAAACTATGGTGAAGAGATAATACCGACCAGTGTTTAAGAATAATATCTTGTATATCTCTTGTTTGCTTATAAAATGGAAGGATACAGTTGACTTGCGAACTCTGCATATTAACAGGGGATACCTCGTGGTTCAACCAGCATCTTTGAGCATATTTAGCTCTTTTATGAGCTGATTTTATAGCGTACTGTGGATATCCACGCTGCTGAAATCTTTTCGCCATAGAAGTGGCCTGTTGGTTAAATTGCACCGGACTAGAGCATAACCGCTTAATCCTTAGAAACTGTCCTATGGGGATACTTTCCTTTAATTTCCTAGGATGATGACTATTAAAATGCAAGATAGCATTCCTATCTGTGGCTTTCCTAAACACTCCTGTAGTAAACCGACCATTAGACAATTCTATCTCTATGTCCAAAAATTGTACTTTGGACCCTATGGATTGTATTATCAAACGAATATTAGAATCACATCCATTCAAATATTCCACAAAAGCATGTAACTCAGTCTCGGAACCAGACCAGATAATAAATATGTCGTCAATGTATCTTTTCCAAGTGATCAAATGACCAATACTATGTATAGATGTATAGACATATAAAGATTCAAACAGCGCCATATATAGACAGGCTACCACAGGAGCAACTGTAGCTCCCATGGCAACTCCTTTTACTTGTAGAAAAAATTGATCCCTAAAACGGAAATAATTTTTCTCTATAACAAACGACGCCATATGCAACAATAACTGGATCCTAGATTGAGATAAATCTTGTTGTTCTAAAGCACTTTTTATTATCTGTATACACGCCTTCTGTGGAATACTTGTATAAAGGGACGTTACATCCAATGTCAGCATAATGCACGGTTGATCACATGGAATCTGTATCCCATTCAAAAATTCTAGCATCTCTCCAGAATCCTTGATGTACGATTGTATACGTACCATATGTGAATGTAGATGATATTCTAAAAATTGAGACAATGGTTCAAAAAGGGACCCTACACAAGAAACAATAGGTCTCCCTGGTGGATTTTTAGCCGACTTGTGAATTTTCGGTAGAAAATAGATGGTGGGAACATTAAATTTCCTACGTAGTAAATATTTAAATTCTTTCACAGAAATGATATCACGGGCCCTAGCTGTTTCCAGCATTACTTTAACTTGTTGAGCAAATTCCTCCGAGGGATCAGATGTTAATAATTCATAAGAGGTTCCATCGAATAATTGAGATAGAGCTTCTCGTATATATTGACTAGTGTCCTGTACTACAACTGCGCCCCCCTTATCAGCGCGAGTTATCACAATAGAGTCATCCTGTTTTAAATCTTGCATCGCTGATTTCTGCAATTTGGTCAAATTATAAAAAACCGGAGTGAAATGTTGTTCCAGAGCCTCTATATCTCTCATAACCAATTTTTGAAAAGTATCCACCGCAGGATCAGTCGCTCCAGGCGGCAACCATAAAGATGGTAATTTATATTTGTCAAAAAATGATACTTTAGTATCCTTGGTCTCCACTCCTTCATTCTCCGGTTTGTTATCAAAAAATGCACGAAGTTTTAATTTTCGAAAGAATTTATGTAAATGAAATCTCACTGAAAATGCATCATAGAGAGCAGTAGGGACGAACGATAAACCCATAGACAAAACCGATAATTGGGCTTCTGTCAAATCTTTAGAGGAAATGTTTACTACTAAACTCAATTCTTCCGTCCTCTCCGACTTCGAGTTACTAAAGGGGCTGCAGGTAACACCGCAGTACTATCTATCCGATTTCCTGATCGACTATCATTAGAGGGAATTTCCAACTCCTGGCTAACCTTAGTTGTTTCCTCTCCGGATGAATCACTAGATGTATTCAGAAATGTCACCTTTTTATTTTTCCTATTTCTACGTGATTTTCGTGAATGATCCATCCAAGGGTATACATAGCCTTTCGTATAATCCCCCTCATCTCGTTTATATTTCTTAATTTTTTGTTGTCTAATCTCCGTTGTATATTTTTCTACAGCTGATAGATGTTCTCTATATTGCTTCTCAAAGACATCCAAAGTAATTAATCCTTTCATTTCTTCTAACTTTTTATCCAAATCTACTTTTGAATCACTAACTTGTTTATGTAATTTATCAACTGTGAGCAGCATTAAATCTAGAGAGCAGCGTGAAATTAACTCATTCCATTTTAACACATAATCTAAATCATCAAGGAAACGAGGTTCCTTAATTAACCGGAGACCACGAGGTACCCTCTGCGCATGACAGTATTCTACCAATGTAAAGGCATGTAATTCAGTACGGATAACGTATTTATGCAGTTTTGAAATGTCAGACCAATCCACTTCCATAGATTGGTTCACAAATAACCTGCCCCCCGTCATTAAATCTTTTATTCTATCAGTTGAGAGTCCCGTTTTTGTATCCCAGCCAATTGTCGCCATCGTTACCCCAACTTTAACAATGTTACAATACTAACCTGGGTAAAATATCTTAATTATCGGTCAAATTAAGCTAATATCCTATTTATTAATGACCTAATCTTCTATCAAAATTAACAAGAAAAAGATTTTTTATTTAATTAAATACAATATTTTATTAAATTTCACACACACCTAAACATACTTTATAACGGTAGTTTTTAAAACTTTTACAAAAGTGCCATGGGGGAAAAGACCCTCCATGGCATACAGCTATAACATATTTTTACACCTAGAATATCTTATTGCTATTATTAACATGTATTTAGAGATCAAATCTATAAAGAAGGTGGCCCATTTGGAACCTTTTCTATAAAGGAAATTAGGCACCTATTTTCCTTTATGGAATGCTAGTATAAACGGGTGTAGATACGTGCATTTATTTCTTTAACAATTTCTATGCCACACAATCTGCTATTCTCAGCAATAATTCTGCATGCAAAGTGTAGAATTATAGGTCACAAAGTACAGTAATAGATAATAAAATGGGTCAATGAACTAATAGCTTAACAATGCATCTTTCGTATAAGCTCGAACATCATGCCTTAACTCTGTCTACTGGGCCATTGGGATTAATGAGATTGAACCTGTAGGTCTTAGGTGGTCAGGTTCAAATAAGAAATATTTTTGTGGCTATGTCTCTTACTCGCATACCTGTTTAAACACATCTTCATAAAGAAATTGTAGCTCTTTACAGATCATAGATCAGGGAAAATGAGTCCCAAGGTTTTGGTCCAGCAATATATTGATGATCTGATTACTCAGGACGGTACCTCAATAACCTCTTCATCGAAGATTGCAGGTTTTTTGCAGATCAGTAGACATACAGGCTAGTGGCAATGGCTGTGAAGCATTATTTAGCATCTTGAGGATGATAGAAATCACTTTAAACTTGACTCTCCATTCCACCTGGAGCCAGTGGAGGTTGGAGAGGACCAAGGAAATATGTTCATATTTGGAGGAACATGTCAATAGAAGGGCAGTAGCATTCTGTGCAACTTGTAAGGCTTAAAGTACTGATGATGGGAGACACAGAAATAGGACATTACAGTAGTCAGTGTGGAACAACGACACTTTGAATGACCAGTGTAAAGTTGCTGAGTGTTAGATGTACTATTGGTTCTCAGATCAGTTTTTGGAATACATTCTGAATAATCTAGATGATGTAAATGCTTGCAACTAGATTTGGGAGATACATGCATAACGAATAGTTTTTTAGAAGTTATATGTGTAAATGTGTGCCCTTCCCAGACTCTGCCTATGTGCATGCCCACCTGCAAAGCATGTGCTAATCAAAAATCTGTGCATACTTACAGAGTAGCGCAGAGCCGGATTATTATGTACCTCTTGTTCAGGAATCTTTCTGGGCAACAAATTGGTAATAGATTCTCACTTAACAGGCTCCTTATAGTTTTAGCAGTGTGTTAGTCAGATGCAACATTAGAGCTGCTGATATTATTTGAATACATTTCTATTTGGTCCACAGAAGAATCTTTGTGATGCACGGAGAAAATCAAGCAAAATCAAGCAGTGGTTTTATGACAGTAAGTTTAAAGCAGTTCATACAATTAAAAGATTATACTGTAATTTTACTTACTTTACTATATATAACATATCAAAAGTGGACAAAGCAATTAGTCACTAGGAAAAGAAACAACTCATGCCTCCGTACCTTATCTCCAGTCTGGCCATGGGGGCCCTGCTCTCCCACATCTCCCTGAGAAAAGAAAGGGATTGTTAGGTACTGACATAGACATGTGACATGGACCACCATAGTGGGGCACTAAATTTAATGTCCTTTATCTGGTTAAACACTGATGGTATATGTTTATGAAATTGTTAATTCAGAAGCTAAGTAACCCAGAGTTCGATGATAGTGATTTTGAAAATCCCCATGGGGTTTGGTGCAGGAAAACTAGCTCATTTTGTAAGGGTATCTCCTTCTGAACTTTCCCTTTGGCACTGAGGGCTTGTGCACGCAACCAGCAGGACCGGTGCAAGGGTAGTGGGCACCCTAGGTAAACTTTCAGCCTTACACCCATTCCCTCAATTAACTTTCAGGCCCCCTCCCAAAGACAAAGATACCATGTTATTAAATATTAAACACACACATACAAATAATAAGGGCAATTTCCAAAAGTCATTTACCCAGGTGAATAGGTTATTTAAAAATTGCCCACCTATCCTGTAGCTGTCAGGATCTATTGTTTTGCTTTGATTGCAGTTGCCCTCCCACCCCAGAAGTTGCTGCCCCAGGCGACTGCTTAATCTTGTATACTGGTTGGCCCGGCCCTAACAACAGAGTTATTTTACAAAGTTACTACTGTATGTAAAATGAAGCTACTTACCCATAGCAGGTATTCTCCAAGGACAGCAGGCCATTCGTTCTCACATGTGGGTGACATCATCTATGTTGCCCAGTGCAAAGCTTAAACAAGCTACTAGAGCTTTAAGAGCACATGCAGTGTCTGCATTGTGCATGCATGAGTGCTATCCCACCTGCTGCGAGAGTGCAGGACCATCTGTACAATATTGTAGCATACTAAAAAAAGGTGACAACTCCAAGGGGAGGTGGGAGGGTATGTGAGAATGAATGGCCTGCTGTCCTCTGAGAATACCTGCTAAAGGTAAATATCATCACTTTTTCCTAGGACCAGGCTATATTCTCAGATGTGGGAATCCCTAGCTACTAGGCTCACCAAAAACAACAACCACATGTTAATAAGAATGAGTGCACTGGGATTGAGCCTGCTGAGGCTGGTGAGAAGAAGGAGCGTACCTACGTCTCTGAGAGTAGTAGGGACCGCTCTTCAACTTTCCCCAAAACCTCCTAAATGAGGAGGAAGGTGCGAAAACGTCTGGCGGGAGACAGTGTCAATGGTGTCAGTGTTTATTGATGAGGTCAGCAACCTCCTTCACCTTGTGTCCAAGAAAGTTATCTCCCAAGCACATGACATCCATCAACCTCTTCTGGACAACCAGGTCCAAGTCAGAGATATGCAGCCATAAGAGCCTGTGCATCGCTAAACTCTGGGCAGAGACCCTGGATGACACATTAAAGGTATGATAGGCACCACTGGCCAAGAACTTTCTACACGCCTTCTGCTCCTTGTCCAACTGGTGAAGTGATCGGCCTGCTCCTGTAGGAGACAATCTGCCAAATCAGACATACTGCACACCAAGTTCCACAAGTATAGGCTCATGTGGAACTGATTTGATTGAATATGGGAGATAAGCATAGAGACCTGATACATCTTCCACCCAAAAGAATCTAGAGTTCTAGCTTCTCTGCCAGGGAGCACTGAAGCATAGTCCCTAGAACTCCTTGCTCATTTGAAAGCAGATTCCACCACCAAGGAATGACGAGGAAACTGAGACTTGTCAAACCCTGAAGAACTTTTGATCAGATATATAGTGTGTATCTTCTTGGGCAAGACAGAGGGGCAAGATTGGGAGTCCTCAAAAGAGGGGACTCCCAGTTTTTCACCTGAATATGTTTCAGGATCTGGTGAAGGAGGACCGTCACAGCCTCTCTAGGAGGAGATTCGTATTACAGAACCTCGGACATCTCAACCCGGGGTTCGTCCTCCATCTCCAAACGAATGGGAATAGTAGCCGCCATTTCCCTAGCAAAGCCTGGGAAGGAAAGGCACTCAGATGAAGACTTTCTCCTTTCCTCTGGAGGGAAGGAATCAGATGGGATACAATAGGACTCCTTCTCTGAGAAGTACCGGTGATCTTCAGACTCCCATGAGTGCTCCTCATTGGTGTTGGTGTCCTCGGGATGGGCCTCAAGGTGGTAGTGGTGCTATCCTTGACTTTGGTGATGCTTCCTCCACCAACGTTGTGGGGGCATCAACACAGGCGGCTGTTGACACTGGTGCAGAATGCGACACTGGTTTTGGAGACCTCACAGCAGGCTGAGGGCCTTGCGGGGCAACAGCAAAAGGCATGGCTGATGAAAGCACCCCAGACGTGTTGTAAAAACCCTGCTAAGCTCAGAGAGAATGGCATGGATGCACTCATTGAGAGATGCCATCAGGGATGGCTGTGGTGTCGGTTCAGAAACAGACTGAACTGTAGGAGTCGAGATGGGTGCCTGGTCATGGCTGCAAGGAGACCTGCGCATCGGCACCTCCTGTATGGAGGGGAAGCAGTCCTTCAGGCACTGACGGTTCTTGGGGACTGAATTCTTGGTGCCCCGGAACTCCAAGCACCGTGCGTTGAGGGGGATTGATGCTTCATGGCCTTTGCCCGATGCTGATCATCAATGCTCCTTGGTGCCAATGAGGACGACATTGAATTCCCACACCGCCTTGGGGTTGGGTCCGATGCTGGGGGTCCTGCACAGCAGTCAGCATCGAGGCAGGTGGAGACCCACTCAATGCATGCCCACTCCCAGTGTCTGACACAGGCCCCTTAGCCATGAGGACTGATGCACCCGATGCCGATGCAACTTCTGACTTCGATGCCAACGCCAATACCAATGCCAAGATTTTGGACTGGGCTCAAAACTTTTCTCTCTCTGAGACTCATACAAAGGCAAAGAACACACTGAAGACACCAAGTATGAGTATTGTCCATTGCCCTCTAGCCTATATAAGCAGGTCAGCTGACTCTTAGAACATCTACTGTCCCTTAATTGACCTTGGTATCTTGTGCATGCTCTATAGCTTCATGTTATATGTTATTTTGTTCAGATTATGCAGTATCCCCCGGATTCTATGTATGGCAACTAAAGTTACGTGTGCAATTCTGGTTGTGCCGCCGAATTTTATGCGTAACTTAATGGGCCAACCAGCGCCAATAATTGGACCCTATTGGCAATAATTAGAATTTACGCACAGAACTTGGTAAGTGTATTCTATAAAGTGATGCGCGTAAATTCTGCTGCGCAGATCTCAAAGGAGGTGTAGCCTTGGGAGGTGCATGGGCATTCCTAAAATTTGCGTGCAGTGTTATAGAATACACCCAATCCATGCCTAAGTTAGGCGTCAGAATTTACACCAAGTTTTATTTGGCGTAAATGGCCATGCCTACATTTAGTCACAGGGACAGGCGCTAGGCATATTCTATAAACTGTACCAAAAAACATATACCTAGGTGTATTCTATAGGTGTCATAAATAGAATCTAGCCCTATGTGCGTGACCACTGTCAGGCACTTGCTCTGTCTAGGAGGTAGTGAGAGGCTGGGTTGGGGGCTGAGGTTTCTTTGTCTTCAATACAAAACTATTGGTATTATATTCCAGGATGTATATTGTCATCTTGATAAGGAACAACTTTAGAAATGTTTTTTCTTTCTTTTTGCTCTTGCGTTTTGTCGTTCTCTTGTTTATGCAATATTTCTCACAGCATATGCCTGGATTTATTTGTTGGTATTGTCTCTAATAATCTACTATAATAAAACTCACCCTCAACATTCTGAAGACAACGTTCTGAAGTCACTCAGTCACTCACTGAAGGGTTCATGGATTCATGGTGGTGAAGCCAGAACACTGACCATGTCTCTCTGCCCCGCCCTCGCATGACGGACCAATCAGAAAAAACACCCTCAACATTCTGAAACACAAAGGACCATCACAACACCGTTCCCAGGCAACACTAGGCAACGTAAGATGGACCAATCAGAGGAAACTACGTGACAATAAGGGAGGAGCATTCCCCAGCAGAATGGCTCATTTTCTGTGCAGCACGGAGAGCACAGAACCACCGCTGGAACGAGAGAAGAATTTTCCTGCTGTGGGTATGTGCAAAAATAGACCGGGGGGGGGGGGGGAAATTTTTAAATGCCTAATGCCAGTACTGAAGAGTGCCAGAGGGCCTGTAGCACAGACTATATTTGAGATCGCTTGACATGGAGTCAGAGGAGCCGGAAAACAACGTGCCCGTCACCATCTGGGACAAGGACAAGCTGCGGCCCAGCTGGAAGGATTACCCGCGACCCAGCCAGCAGCAAACAGCGACCAAGGAAGGGGGAGGAGCGTGTTTCCCTACTCCTTCCCTGCCTAGGAATCGCTGGAGACTGGCTGCCAAACTAACGAAACAACCGCACACCGACGCACCACCTCCAACATTAGAAAGGCATCCACTCTTTCTTCAACAGAAATGCAAACTAATAATACAAAACAAACAAAGAATACATGGTTTCTCAGGTGGCTGCAGGTAACTCCCCACCCCCTTCCTCTTCCCCTTTTGCTGAAGCGGCCAAGGACGTGCCCAACCATCCCCAGCCTCAGGCAAGCTGTCTCCCACCTCGGGGATTCCCCGAGCACCCGGAAAAAGATGACGCTGATTCCTGCAGTGCATAAATGTTCCAGCATTCCCCTGCAGCCGGCCTGAAATGGACCAAACATACCGGATCACCCCCCGACGGCCTGAGACCGTGCTCTTCTCCCTTCCGCCAACTTAAAACAACCATCCCCGTCCTCAGGCAAGCCGTCACCCACCTCCAGGATGCCCAGAACCCCAGCCCAATGGAAAAAGATGGCGCTGCTTCCAACAGCACATTTCTCTTCCAGCATTCCCCTACAGCAGCCCTGAAACGGCCAAAAAATACCGACAGACAAAGAACGTGCTCCTCAACCTTCCGCCCATCTAAAACAACACTGCTGCCTCAGCACAACACAAAAAAAAAAAACATGGAAAAAAAAACAACACTCAACAAAGGCTGACACCCCCTACAACCACATTTACATTTCACCAACAGAAAGACCCCCCTCCACAAACCTCCTTGACAGACAAAACCACACACACACAATACAACAGAAACACACCCTCAAAGCCACACACCAATCCAACCCACTTTGCCAGCACAGCACATCCCCCAACCCCCAAGCAAAAAACAAAACAAAACAAAAAAAGACACATATCAACAACCTGCACACACACTGCACCCTCACACACTCACACACACACACAAAATAACTCTGTGACACATACACACACACACACAAAAACCCACATGCTAGCGCCCGTTTCATTGGTTTCGGAAACGGGCCTTTTTTTTACTAGTAATAATAATAAAAATAAAGATTGAAAACCACACACTACAGAAGGGTAAGTTAAGAGGCAGATATTAAGTCAAACAAACTTTCTTACCTTTGAACCAGGTTTTCCAGTAACACCATCGATACCATGTTCTCCTTGCTCTCCCTGAAAAGAACAGAAACAAATAGATAAAAACCTTCAGTCCCATCTCATCAGCATGTTTCCCCATTTTCTGTTAGACTTGGTTAATCTCTGAATCTACCACTGAGGATCACCTTTCTCTGCCTTAGGATTCCTGATACCAATTTTCACAGCCTTTGCCTCTACTGGGAAACTGTTTCATACCATCACCCTTTCTGCAATGAAAGGAAACACTTAATAGAGTGGAACTTATATTTGTGTGCTAGCTTAATTAGTGTAAAAGTGTAGCAGTTTCATGAAAATGGCTTCATTTTATAATGATAAGTCTCTCGGGGGGGGGGGGGGGGGGGGTTAGGCTTGGAGGAGGTATGGGGTGGGAAGTATTTTGTACCACTGGTGGGAGTTGTTATGCCTTCTGGTTTTGCCTCCTCTTTTGGGGAGTATATTTCATTGTTTGAAAACTCAATAAAAACTGTTTTAAGATAAATCTCTCGGGGCAAAATTCAAACTCCACCGTCGGTGTTTCTTTTAAATGCTGGCTGTAGCATTTAAAGTTCTTTCCAGATAACCATCACCAGCTTTTTCCTGTCCTAAGTTATCTGGATAGTTAGCCAGATGCTGACACTGAATATCCCAGATCAACCCAGTTTCCACCCCTAGAACACCCTGCTGCTATCTAGATAGCACCAAAGCAGTCTGTATTGATTTTCAGTGGCAATATCTGGATAGGTAGCTTTGAATACTGGAACCCATGTTAACAACAGGACATCTTTCTTTCTATGTCAAAAAAGTCTGCATGCAGGTCAACTTGGTATCTCAGCAGCAGGCTGAGGCTGGGAAAATTGTAGAGGTGGTATTCATGGGCCATGTGGTCAGGGATGAATTCATGGTCATTGGTGACATCTGGTTGGATTTAGAGCACAAGACAGCGGGTTCTAGAAGTTCAAGGTGCAGTGACTAAACTAGAAAAGACATGAAAGCTGGTCTCTTAAAATAAGGGAAGAATCCCTGGGTAGTGGGAAATGAGGGCTCACAGGGTGTCAAGATCCTAGCACTGGTTCCAGCTGAACTGGAAGAGAAAAAAGGCACCACTGAACCATAAACAAGGGTGAATGAGATCATGGAATACCTGACATGGTGAGGTTGCTTTCTAAGGAATTTTATCGTGGACAGAACAGACAACACATTTTGGGTAGTAACGTAATTACATAAAATAAATAAATATAGAATTTTTAACCTGCCTTTCCAGGAACTGCTCAAGATGTCTTATGGCAGTTTTTCATATTCAGGTGCAATAAGATCAACTAATAGCCAAAGAGTATATTTATATTATAGTATGAGAAACTCAGATTCAGGGTAGACTTACAGCTCCAGTAAAGAATGTTCCTGAGCCATTATACTCCCAGCCATTTGGGAGGAGGAATCTTAAAAAGCCTCTATCAACTTACTATGAAACCAATGCACTGCACATGATAAATACTGCAAATTGTCAGATGCTTCTGCAAAATTATGCTAGAAATGAGCTTCCTGTTTCACATGTTCCACACAGTAACAACTGGCATTAAGTGGGGTAATTCTATAAAATCGGTACTAACATTTATACACTAGTTACCTACATAATTGATTTGAATAATGAAAACACATGGGTATGTACGCACATACATGTGTAAATCCCCAAAACTCATCTAAGTGCTATTTTGTAAATACGCACTGTGATAGGGGCCTCTCCCAGTAAGGGCCATGGGGTGGGGGAGAAAAGAGCTCCTAGCTTCAAAAAATAAGCACTGTAGGCTAAGTCCCTTACCTAGGTTCTTTATTTTCCTTTTCCAAGTTACTTAGAGTGAAATATGAGTACATAGTTCAGTGCACCATAATTTGGAAAATAAACATAAAATTTGGTGTGCCACAGGCAATACTTTAGAAATATCCAGGTCTCAGTTCTATTTTTGTTGTACAGGACCCAAAGAGGGGATCCAAACAAGGGCTCTGGAAGCTTTATGCAAATGAGCCCCTCAGTAGCAGTTTCTTTCACTGTCCTTCAGATGAATGTCCCTTCCTTTTTTTCTAGAAAATTAGCTTCTCAGAAAAACAGTCTGTAGCTCAGCCTTTAAACAAGAAAGTACATAAGTACTGTACCACTGGGACAGATCAAAGGTCCATCAAGCCCAGCATCCTGTTTCCAACAGTGACCAATCCAGGTCATAAATACCTGACAAGATCTCAGAAAACTCAATGCATTTTATGCTGCTTATCCCAGCAATAAGCAGTGGAATTTCCCCACGTCAATTTAATAATGGTCTATGGACTTTTCCTTTAGGAAGACCCTTTTTAAACCCTGCTAAACTAACCGCCTTTACCACATTCTCTGGCAACGAATTCCAGAGTTTAATTACATGTTGAGAGAAGAAAAATATTCTGATTCGATTTAAATTTACTACTTTGTAGCTTCATTGCATGCCCCCTAGTCCTAGTATTTTTGGAAAGAGTAAACAAACGATTCACGTCTATCTGTTCCACTCTACTCATTATTTTATAGACCTCTATCATATATCCCCTCAGCCGTCTCTTCTCCAAGCTGAAGAGCCCTAGACACTTCAGCCTTTCCTCATAGGGAAGTCATCCCATCCCCTTTATCATTTTCGTCGCCCTTCTCTGTACCTTTTTTAATTCCACTATATCTTTTTTGAGATGCGGCAACCAGAATTGAACACAATATTCGAGGTGCGGTCGCACCATGGACCTGAATTATTGTAAGTAAGTTTTCAAAATTTACTGTTTCACAACTACTCAGGATAAAAAAAAAATATCCATCCCCTATTTTCTGTTTGGTCCTCTTACAAGCCTAGGGCTCAAACAGCTACCACATACCTCACACAATCATTCATAATAGAGAAGGCCTGACCTCTATTATGCCCTCCCCCTCTTTTAGCAGCAACAAAACAAAAACAAAAAACCCTACTTTACTTCCCAAAGCATGTAGCTTGGTTAACTACCGACTTTCATTTGTCCATGTGCAGTACAGGGACCCACCCACCTGTTGGATACAGAGCACAAGCCTTTTGGGGTCAGCTTCCTATCTCTATGCCTTCACAATCCTGATCAGTTATAGTTGCTATGCTCACTAACTCTACCTAGAAGTATTAGTGACTTCAGCTTCCATGTGTTGGGGAACATACTCCTCCTTTGCCTCCTCACAGTCCCAAGTTCTAGGAGTTTTAAAGTCCTCCCCCCGCAACGGTTTGTTATCTTAGTTGTGGTGTCCTCTAGGGCTCCCTTCTCTCCCCTCTGCTTTTTAATATTTTCCTCAGTTCCTTACTTACATCTTGTTAGTTTTTCCAGTCATTTCCTCTTTCCCAGATTTTCACAGTCTCCAGGTATGCCTTTAGACTATGGCAATCTGGTTTTTTGCTCATAAAATGGTTCTTAACCAGAATAAGACTATACATGTTGATTGATAGGTTGCTTGATCTGCCCAGCAATAGTACCTCTTCTCTTCGATACTCCAGTCACAATCATCGAGTCATTTCGATACCTGGGAGTGATTTTCGATACCTCACTTTCCTTCCATAAGCAGGTTTGTAAAGTATTACAATCTAGATTTTTAGCATTTCACAGATTGCACCCATTAAAGTAACTCTTGGATTTTTTGTCAATACACATATTAGTGCACACTTTTCTTGTCTTTCATTTAGACTATTATAACGTAGTGTATGTAGGTCTTTGTCAAGTAGAATTAAAATGCTTACAAACTTTGCATAATACAGCTGCCCAATTTTTGTGTAACGTCAATCAGTTTGACCATTGTTCACCCCTGCTGAAATCCTTGCATTAGCTCCCAGTTAGCCAGTGGGTAAAGTTTAAGGTTCTATGTTTAGCTTTTAAGGCCCTTCACCTTGGTGTTCCATATTATCTGTCTAATTTGATTCTTCCATAAACTCCTTCTCAACAGATTCATTCTTTAGATGCACACTGGTTATTTCTTCCTTCCCCTTGGAATTCCCACTATGAATCTACTAGAGACTGCTTTTTTCTTTCTAGCCCACTGGCTATGGAATTCCTTGCACCATACTATTCGTAGTTTATCTATTTTCTATCCTTTTCAAGAAAGCCTTAAAAACCTATTTTTTTTTTAGCAGGCTTTATCTTGTACTTAATTTTTGGAGTCACCTGGTGCAAAGTTTCACCTCCTCTTGTCTCTCTCTTGTTTTTTTTTTAAATTTGTTTTTTTCTTTTGTTGTTGTTGGTGTGATTTCTCTTATATATGATTCTGTCTTATTTAAATTATGGCATTCCTTTCTTTCTGTTTTTAGTCTGCCGGGTACACACCAGTGCTACAAAAATAAAAATATTTTTCTAGCACCGGAAATGGCATACGCTGGGGGTGGGAACTACTGCCAGGCTGCTGCAGTAGCCTGGTGGTACTTCCCTTTTAGCAAGTGGTATGTTGGGCTTACCACCGCTTTGTAAAAGGGCCCCTAAACTTTGTAGTTTAAAGGATATGCTGATAGGTTCAATTGAGCACCTGAGATCCGTTGGTGCTATTTTAGAAAATGGTGTTGGTGAACAAATAGAGATCACTCTTGCATTATACAGAGCCCTCCACAAGGATGAGATAAACTTCAGGGAGGTGGGACAGAGGTAGACTTGAAGAGGAAGGAGTTTCCCCAGGGTAATTTTTAATGAATTTTAACATTGACAAAGGTCTCTTTCACCCCATGGACTACCAGGCATGGGTCTCATGGATAGATGGGGAATGCATTAAAATATAGTGGTACAAGTTTTCTTTCTGGCCTAAGAGTTTGATTAGAAGCCTTGTGTATGATTCACTGCTTCCCAGGAAACTTGGGGGGGGGGGGGCAGACCCCTAATGTTTGTATGTTCAGAGCACCCCTCTGAATAATGAATCAAGGATTACCTGCAAGATTTATTTCAACCCCCCTAATTATTCTATGTGTTGTTTTCAATCCTTGCCAATTAGATCAGGCTACAGGGTGGACTTTTGAAATTGTGCAAGGACAGCCATGTGACCCACACTCTTAACTAAACTGGACCCAAAAAACATGCTTATGCATTTAGTGTGACTTGTTGGGCAAGTGATGGGAGAAGGGGAAGTGGACCTTTTACTGAGACAGATATGTGTGGGAAGGAGATGGCTTGGGGAGAAGGTATGTCACAGGAATGAACCCCCCCCCCCCCCCCCCCCCCCCATTTTTCTGTATTTTTGCTGACCAATGTTAAGGTCATCTCTAGGGCAAGATACTGTAGAAGACAGCTTAAGAATTTATTGATTGTGAACTTTGTTACAAGTTTTTAGAAGATACGTGCATGCATGCAGAATGGTCCAATGTAATTAAGATAACATTAATGGATATTTAAATTTATATTAATCTTTGGGTCAAGATTTTCAGTATTTCATGCAGTTTGAAACCACAATATATCTAGATCGGGAGAAGGGGAAGTTGGGAACGGTCTGCTAGCTCAACCACAAGGTCAGCTGATACATATAGTTTGGATATGTGATTTTAAAAATCCTGCTGAAATAGCATGAGGAAGAGGATATGGAATTTGTGACAGAAGGAATAGTGGAAAAGAAGTTTCTAGTAGGTGGGTGAAGATAGCATGATTTTGTGACTTAGAGTCAGGTGGGGTGATTTAACTACTATTCTAAGAACTGGGGTATCCTATATAATAAAACTCACCCTCAACGTTCTGAGGACACTGACATCACTGTCAGGTCCTCCGGGCACTTCTTTCCGGTTCGAAGGGTTCATGGTGGTGAAGCCACCGAAATCACTGTGTTGGGGCCCCACCCTCGCATCAAACGTGATGACATCGAGGGCGGAGCAATGGCGTCAGTGGCTTCACAACCAACGACTCAGCAGATTGAAGGTGGCGTGCGTTGATGAGGTCCGCAACAATGGCGGTCAGTGCCTTCACAACGCCGAAGGGGTGAGTAGGGAGGGGGGTTCGGGAGGAAAACTGTGCTAGCGCCCATTTCATTTGCGCCAGAAATGGGCATGTTTTACTAGTGAACTAATAATTGATAGAATAGAAGTCAGATATGAAATAGGAAGGTAGATGATTGGTTAGTGGGATGTGCTAAAATGGTAATTAGTTTCCAGATTATTGTATAACATGTATTAAATCAAATTGTATAAAAATGAGAGAAATCTATGAATGGAGGGCTTCTTTGTTCCCAAGGCAGAGAACTGGCTTGGAGACAAGGGGATCTCTCTAATCATTTATTTTCTGTATTTCAGACTTGCTATAAGCCTTTGCTTCAGCTACTATTTACTTGTTTCCAGAATAAACTTTTCTTTGTATTTCACTTCTGAGTAAGTAAGTATTATTTGTTTTATTAGTATAAGAAACAAATCCAAGAATGTGGGTGCTCTAGCAGTTGGGGTTTTGCTAACGGGGGTGATTATCTAATATGTGATAATCGTAAGCAGACCCCAACAATCCCAACAAAAGATAACTAAATGTCGTTAACATACAGCAATATTTTTTGCATAAAACTCTTTCATGTACCTGTTTTAACAAGGTTCTGCATTAACAAGCTGTTTTACATGATTCTGTATCGCAATAGCTCAATAATAGGGAATTTAAAAACTTCTGCCTGTAGTAGACTACACTCAAAAGTTTACTATTGCAAAGGGAACTTTTATCAATTCACTTTGCAAAAGTGGTCTTCACATGGAAAAATATGCACAATGCAGAAAATGTGGCATTTGTGTGTGTTTGGGGGCATTGTGCACATTGTTTCTGCATAATACCCACTTTTACAAAGTGATAGTGGACTTTAGAGCATCAGTCCGTATGAGTGCTGCGACAGTTTTTGAGACAGGTTTCTGTGCATGTAGTAGAACTATCCATGGAAGTCCTTAGAGTAAATGGAAAACTGGTCAAGTCTCTGACACTGTACAACACAGATCCTGCTCCAGGTTGGAAAAGCTGCTGGTTTAGCTCAGTACATTTTTGCATATGCATTTTGACATCATTTTACCCTCATTTTTTCTGTCTTTTTCAAAGAACAGTGAAGGTAAACTTATCCCTCTAGAAAAATTCTGTTACCACTATACTTTCCAGTGACCAGATTAGAAACTGAAAGCACTTTGGAATCCTGCCCCGCTTCAGTTTAACCAACGGCATTTGTGGAGTAGAAGGAGGGAGAGAGATAGAGGACAAAGGGAAATAAGAGGCAGGATAGGAAGAAAGGTGAAAGATAGAGAGGCAGAAAATGATAATGGTGTTAAGGCAATACTTACCTTTGGTCCTTGAAGCCCAGGGAGACCATCTACACCATTCTTACCAGGAAAGCCCTAAACATGAGAAGTATATCAACATGATAATCAGATTTTAAACAGTAAGCAATTATACACCTTTCAGAATTCACAAGACAGATCTTTCATGGCGATATAGGTATAGTGGGAATTTCCACACTGTGAGTTGATCACTTTGAGCTAAGTTACACCTTGAATGTATGTTGTAAGGAAGACCAAACTGGCAGATCTGTAGGAGTATTTACCTGAGATCTCACCTTTGCTGGTCTTGGCCTATACAGCCATTCTGTTATAACAATATGGATTTTACAGCCTGTGGCCTGTATGCATCAGTAACCATCAGAAACCAGCTTTGTTACAAAGGAAAATTACTGCTGAGCATACCATGATGACTTCATCTAAGGCCATATTCTTTTTTGCAAACTAGCCCAGTTATCTCCTGGGAAGATTGGAGGAGAGAGAAACACATGGCTCCAGGAGTATGGGTTCAGACAGGGAGGTTTGCATGCCATCGATAACAGTTTCATGGCTACAACAAAGGGTCTCTTCATGACCATGAAGCTGGCTGGACATTATTACACCATCTGTGATTGGTCCACAGGTATCATCTGACCCATGGATGACAAAAAGTTGGACTGAAGAAGAGGAAGAGAGAGGAGAGGACCGGAAGACTTGCAGGTGGATAAAAGGCTCGAAAAGAGCAAGAGACTGATTTCCTAAACACCAGTGAACTGCATACCTTGTAACAAACTCACAAGGTTAGCTCAGCTACAATATATGACCTTACCTAATGACTGTGTCATCTGCATCCAGAATACAGATCTTGGACTTATTCCTGGACTGAGAGACTTGCTGAGGCTTCAGCTTGAGTCTCAGAGGAGGAATCCGCTTCTTTACCATTGGAAGTCTGCCACAGACGGCAAGATGAGATAACAAGATATACTACCTATGGTCTTGGGAATAATTAGTCCTTGGCTTTTGTCTGAGACAGATGGGTTTTATGTCATGGCTTATGTTCTGTGAATTTAGCTGCTAACTATGTATTTTGCATAATACGTGTGGTGTAAGTTCTCATAATAATCATTAGGATATCAGTATTGTGATTGGTTGTGTAATCACTCATTTAGTTAGTCCATTAGGATAAATATATATCATTATCTATATTTTGGTATTAATCTATTTTTATAGCAAGTTATTTTGTATTTTGCTTGGCATTTTGCTTCAGAACTATATATACAGTATATATATATTTTTTTTCTTTACCTAATAAATAATATATATTCCATCTGTGGCATTGTTCCTTTTTCCAGCACAGCTAGCTAGCCATTGGGCCAAAGAGGTATGCTTCCCCTAGGCACGAGTCCACAATAATTGGTATTTAGTAGTGTTCTGTCCGCTAAGTACCTCAGGATACATACAGATCTCAGGACCTTGATGCTTCTGATTTCAGTTTTAGCTTGAAAATCTAGGAGTATAAAACACTGAAATCTGCAAAACTAAGGGGTATATTCAATTATATTCATGCAACACCAATTTTACTCGAGAACGAGAAATTTAGTGATGCTGAACAATTCAGCATACTGAAACTATAAAAGACAGAAACACCTTGTATTGGCTAATCTGAAGTTGAATTTCATAAATAGTGTATTTCCCAAAGTCATGTTAAACTGAGTCTGCTATTGTCTTTTCTTGTAGGTGCTGCCCGTTGGTGGAGCTTCCTTCCGCAGGACCAACAGAAGTTAAATAGTTTTTATTTTTTCAAAGGATCTGAAGCAGCTGTGGCAGTGATGGGTCATGGGAAACATGGCACACGTTACTCTAACTTCTAGCAGTACTGCTGTGCTGCCTCCTGGTTCTGGATATCAAACTTCTCCACATGTGGCTGAGCAGTGGGTAAAGTGCTTAAGCATTTCATCTTGGGCTACTGCAGGGCCAAAGACTTGAAGACTTACAATAAGAATCGTGAAATCTCAGAGCCTGTATTCCAAGACTTCAGTCTCATGGAAGTCTGAAATAGATTGCTTAAGCACTTACCCAACTCCCCCCCTCCCCCGGGCTTCCACATCAGAAACCCTTCTCAGAGCAGGCACACTTTACACCCTCACAATGCATCTGACACTCCTCTCCTTGGGCTCTTTTTTTTAAATAATTGGTGGGAAAATGTGGGATACAAATGCTACAAATAAATAAATAAAAATTTATAATTTTTCATTTTACAAGGATCACTTGCAAACAGTAATACAGAGATAACTGTACATTAATACAATATTAGAAGAAAACAATCTCAACTAGATAAATAGATTATATACAATCTTTCTCTTTCTTAGACCACAAAATAAATAGGGAGAGTAAAACAAGACAAGGAGATCAATTAAACAACAGTAAACCAAGAAAACGTGGTATTAACCTGTTTATCCCCAGTTATTATTTATCTGAATCATTATTCCACATTGATCATCTGGTTGGCTTCTTCAAACCCAAGACGGTGTATAGTCAATTAATTTCGTTGGAAACATACTTATTGTCCAATATTCACTAAAGATGTGTGCAGTATTACAGAATTCGAGGGATCCGTGCCTAATTTATACGTGAGGATTTACACCGTTTGAGTTGGTGTAAATCCTTGCATCCAAAAGTTGGGCATGAATACCGATGCTATGTGCTGATATAACCAGTGCCTGACTTGGAGTGCAGATTACAGAATAGCGCTCAGCGTACATTTTTTCCAGTACCCAAATAGTACAGAATCTAGTCCTTAGTGTGGAGAAAATGGATCATAATGGACTACAATGACCAAAACGATTAAGGCACTGCTGGGCTGATATTCTGAACTACTTATCTGAGTAGCATATACTGGTATCTAGATAAGTAGAACTGACTGGAAACATCCTTGGATTATCAGCAGCAATATTGATAATGCCACTTAAAATCACTATAGACCACCCTGGCACTATTCTGATAGCACCAGGGTGGTCCAGGGAAGAGCAAGAATTTATCCAGAGACTGGTGATATTCAGTGCCAGTATGCAGATACTTAGAATAGGAAAAAAGCTGTCCTAAGTTGGTCAGATCTGTACTTTGTGACAAGGCAAGCCCCAGAGATTCCCCAGTGAAGCAGTTGAGCCCAAAACTATGGGTCCCAGAAGTCCTTGCAACAATGAGAGAAGAGAGTAGTCCTTAAAAATGGAATGGATTCCCAGCCCCAGCAGGGGGAGCAATGGCTCGAGGCACAGTGAGCCTGTTACTCCTTTCCCCACTAGAGGGAGAGGGAAGGATGAAGCTCAGTTTCCCTGGCTTTGCCATCAGTATATAATTCTCCCCAGCTGTGAGAAGGGGAGAGCAGATTTCCTGGAGACTCTCAGTCACCAGGGGAGAGGGGAGATGTTTGGAGAGAGATTCCATGGAGTATGTGGAGGAAGGAAGTAGCCTGCCACTAGAGCTGCCTAAGGGAGAGGAGCCAGCTACCATGGAGTGGGAGAATTCAAAGGTTGCCCTGCCCAGCACTTGAAGGCAGTGGAGAAGGCCACATCGGGCATGGTGCTGAGAGGTGGGAGAAACTGCCAACCCTGCTCTTTACAGGATTCCCTCCGTGCTGTGAAAAGGCAGGTGATTTGTGGTATTGGTTTCATGTGCAAAGACTGTCGATGAAGATTTGTTCTGAACTGTTGTGCTACATTGGAAGGGTGCTGAACTCTTACTAAACCCTTCTGAAGGAGGAGGAAGGGAAAGCTAATGCCCTAATAGAAGACCTGAGGTCTTGAGGAGCTGAGCGTTTCCTGAGGGATTTGGGGACCTGGACTGTACCTTTTTTTCTTTTGAAGATTATTTTATGAGGACTGTACCTTTTCTTTTGAAGACTATGTACCTTTTGTTTTGAAGAATATATTATGATTTTTGGTATGAAATTGCCTTGATAATAAAATACTTTGGCCCTGAGTCCCAGTATCAGCAGCATTCTGTCCTAGAACCCTGGGAGCCCCTCAGGCTTGCTGGCTCCACCCAAGAGGAGGAAGCGGACCCCCCCCCCTTTACAACTTGGATAATAAAGATGAAAATCACCATTATCTGGCTATAGACAATAGTCAGTGCCACACCAGGATATGCAGCACTAATACCTGGATATTGGCCAGCACTGAATATCTGAGTAGAAATGCAATTGCCATAGTTGGCATTTAAAAGAAATGGCTGAAGGGAGTTTAAATATTAACCCCTGCATCTTTATTAGAAATACATCTTATAAAGAAATATCACATGACATTCTTTGCCATCTGGGCATATCCTTTAGAGACTTAACTTAAGATTGCCAAATGGTTTTGATTCTTTTTCCTTAGGGTAGAAAACCAATATAGGAATCATAAAGACATGATCATCCATTTCATAGTCTGAAACACTGATAACTTTACTTTTTTGTCACTGCATTTCTCATCTAAAACAGCAGATCAAGACATACATAAAATACAAAGTGCCTTGTAAAATGCTCCAAGTTCTTGTACAACTATCACATTCTGCTGTCTATAACAACGCAATTCAAAATGCATTAAAGTAGGAGTTTGTTTAAATGATCTATGCAACATACTGTACACTTTCAGTACATTGGAGAAATATTTCAAAAGAAATTAAAAATAAGAAACCAAAAAGTCTTGCAGGGCAATTCTATAACTGGAAACATGTAGTTATGTGTGTCTTGTGTGCGTAAGTGCATTATACGTTATTCTGCAGCAGAGTGCATAAGTTCCATAGTGCGTAACTGCAAGGAAACGTACACATAGACATATCTCCACTTTACATGTGGACTTTATAGAATACTATAAGTTATGCACGTGGAGGGGCATTTTCGCTTTGACGTTTAAATCTGACTTTGGATGTTTTGCTCAAAACTTCCAAAGTTCTAGTGGTGAATATAGCAATTTTTGAAACGGAAAAAACATTTAACTTTTTGTTAAAAAGATCTCTTCACTGAGACCCTGTGAGAAGTTATATTGTATAACCTGTAAGCAGCTATATTTCCTTTACTCTACAGGCTCTATTCAGGTAGTGAACAAATGGTTAGATAGTTTTATAATTGATCCATATTCAGTTACATGTTACTTTTTTTTTCTGATTGCACCTTTTCTGTTTCATTGTTCTAATTTTTCATGACAATACACTTTCTTTTAGTTTATTGCCTCTGCTTGTCTGGACTGACTAAGAATCCTGGTAGTTTGTGTGTTGGGTTTGTGAATGCTTTCTATCAACTGGGAGTGTGGCCCCAGTAACCTAGAAATCAGTGGTGTAGATACGGGTGGGCACAGGGGTGGAACCCTCCCCAGAGAAATTTAAAAATTATAGATTTTTCCACCTACCCCACATCAACATCTCTCCTCCTCCGTGGCACCCCAGCATCTGCCCGCCCGGCGCTGAACCCCATCCCTCCCTGTTGTACCTTACAGGCATCCCCGGTGCCTGCAGTGATTCAATTATTGCTGCCTGTGTTGGCCCTGTAAGCTTCCATCGGCCAGGTCCTGCCAGACAGGAAATGATGAAAGCGAGGTGCCGGGGACATCTGTAAGGTACAACAAGGAGGGATGGGTTTCAGCAACGGGCGGGTAGATGCCAGGACGCTGTGGAGGAGGAGAGATGTTGATGTGGGGTAGGTGAAAACATCTATAATTTTTTTAATATCTTGGGGGGGGGGGGTGCTGTGGAGTGCCATGCCATGGAAGGGCCCATCTAAGTTAGCTCTGGGCCCATCCAAAATACTGGGTCTAGCTATGACACTGGTAGAAATTATTGGGGAATACCTTGAGAGCGGAAGATTTGCCCATAGGCGGTTGGGATCCAGTTGGTGAGAGAAGGGTGCTAGTGTAGAGCACAAGCCCAGGTGGAGGCAGACCTGAGCTATGCTCGTGACAGACCCTCTAAGTGGCCGCAGGGTTACTCCCAGGTGGGTGGCTAGGCGTTTCCTGACAGTATGTATGGTGTAACACTAACAGATCCTTTACTAGCACAGCTCCTATAGTAAAGTCATGCTGGTGACAGCATTATGTTGTGGAGAGCTTTGCAATAGTGAGGATAGTTATGCTTGTAAAGATCTAAGGAAAGATGGATGGTGAAAAATTTAGGCAGATCCTGGAGGAAAACCTTGTTCAGTCTACCACAGACCTGAGGGTGGAGAGAAGATTCACCTTTCAATAGGATAATAATCCTAGGTACAAAGCAAAAGTGACAATGGAGTAATCCAGCAAGAAGAAAGTAAATGTTGAGTAGCCCAGTCAAAGCTCAGACCTGATTTCAACAAAAAAATCTGTGGTCAGACTTGTAGACTGCAGTCCAGATGATTCCCAGCCAGATCGAAAGAGTTTATGTATTCCACCAATAACGGGCAAAAGCTGTACCAACCCACTGCACAAAATTGTTACTGTTGCTAAAGGGGCTTCCACAAAGTACTGAGTCAAGGGGTGCTGTAGACTTATGCAATAAAGATGCTTTGAATATTTCTGCAATTGTTCTTTTACTTTGAAAGTGTAGAGTATGTTGTGTAGATCAGTACAACTCCAGTTTTAACAAAACAAATTCCTACTTTAATACATTTTGAATTATATTTTTGGAACAGCAGAATGTGAAGAATATATGAGGGTGTGAAGATTTTTACAAAGTACTGTATGGTACATGCCATAAAGCAGTAAAGAAAAATAAATTGTTAACACTTACAGGTGACCCGATCTGACCTGGTTTTCCAGGAAAACCTATTTCACCAGGAAGCCCCTGAAATAATAAAAGTAGAGCAGATTGTACAAGTATACCAGTATATTGCCTTATACATACATTTCATTCCTGCAGTGCCCTGATTTGTGCTCAGCTAGAGCAAGAGAACTGTGTCACTGGGTCAGACCAAAAGTTCATCTAGCCCAGTACCCTGTTTCCAACAGAGACTATTCCAGTTCACATGCACCTGGCAGAATCCCAAAAAGTAGCATGATTCCATGCTACTTAATCTAGGAATATGCAGTGGCTTAACAAGTCTGCCTTAATAATGGCTTTTCTTTCAGGAATTTGTTCAAAACTTCTTTCTAAATATGGCCACATTTAATTGCTTTTACCATACCCTGTGGCAAGGAGTTCCAGAGCTTAACTATGCATTCAGTGAAAAAAAATATTTTCTAAGATTTGTTTTAAATATATTACTTTGTAACTTCATGTCATGTCCCCTAGTCTTCACACTTTTTGAAAAAGTAAATAACTGATTCATCTTTACCTATTACACTCTACTCAGGATTTTATAGACCTGTATCATATTGTCTCTTCTCCAAAACTGAAGAGCCCCAAACCCCCTTAGTCTTTCCTTATGATAGTAATTCTATCCTCTTTATTATTTATTGCATTTGTATCCCACATTTTCCCACCTTTTTGCGGGTTCAGTGTGGCTTACAATATGAGTTAAATATTGGAAATACAATTTGTTACAGATTGGTTATGGATTACATTTTGTATAATTATGCGAAACAATTGGAGTGTCCTTGGGGGTGTAACAATGGAGCACAAACATTGAAACATTGGGAGGAAACAATGGGAGCTTAGAGGGCGATAAGAAGGCATGAAGACATATGATATATGTCTTTCTGTGATTGACGTTATGAATGATGTGATATTACGGGAATGAGAGTTCCGAGGTGAATGTGTGATGCATTCGTGAATAGTAGGTGTGGACTTTATGTGTTTTGGTTCTTTCCGTAAATCTTTTCGAAAAGATGGGTCTTCAGTGATCTGCGGAAGGAAGCTTGTTCGTTGATTGTTCTTAAGTTGCGTGGCAGTGTATTCCAATACTGCGTGCTCATGTGAGAAAAGGTTGATGCTTGTAGCGTTTTGTATTTCACGCCTTTGCAATTGGGGAAGTGGAGGTTTAACAAGGTTCGGGATGATTTTTTGGCATTTCTGGGTGGTAGGTCTATTAACTCAGACATGTAAGCTGGGGCTTCGCCGTGAATGATTTTGTGGACTAATGTGCATACTTTGAAAGTGATGTGTTCCTTTAGTGGAAGCCAGTGTAGTTTCTCTCGTAATGGTTTTGCACTCTCATATTTTGGTTTTCCAAAGATGAGTCTGGCTGCCGTATTCTGGGCTGTTTGAAGTTTTCTCAGTGTTTGTTCTTTGCAACCTGCGTATAGTGAGTTGCAGTAATCCAGATGGCTGAGCATGAGGGATTGTACTAGGCTGCGAAAGATGGATCTTGGGAAGTATGGTCTTATCCTTTTAAGTTTCCACATGCTGTAGAACATCTTTTTAGTTGTGTTGTTAGCATGAGTATCGAGCGTTAGGTGGCGGTCGATAGTGATTCCAAGGATCTTTAGCGTTTCTGAGATTTGAAGGTTCAGGTTTGGTGTGTTTATGGCTGTGAATTCTTTTGTGTTGTGTTGGGAGGTGAGTATTAGGCATTTCGTTTTTTCTGCGTTTAATTTCAGACGGAATGCATCTGCCCATGTGTTCATGATGTGTAGACTTTGATTGATTTTGTTGAGGATTTCGTTAATGTCTTGTTTTGGTCACCCTTTTCTGTACCTTTTCTAGTTCTGCTATATTTGATTGTTGTTTTCTGTTGATAGGACAATGAGCTGCATTTATGGGTCATGTGACCTGTATTGATTGCAGATTTGGTAGATTATTTTAGATTTTTCTTTGAAAGATTTCAAGCACATCAAGGTGTTTCCAGCATCAGACCTACTGCTCCTCAGTTGCTTGTATAACTTATCAAAACCCATCGTTTTTTTGACATGAGTAAAATATTCCTCTCAGGGAGGCAAATGGATAGTATAGTTCATTGTATTGCTGTCACCACAGAAGAGCGAAAGCAGAACAATTACCTTTCCTCTAACAACAAGTAGCTGCAATGGTCCACACTCATGAGTCTATCAAGCTAAGATTATCGTCAAATAAAAAGGGGAATATGAGATATAAACATTGCCAATGAGCAGAACAAATAGTAAAACTTTTATTTTCATAGAAGTAAACTCTTATTTATGTATTTATTTATTTATATTTTGTTAGAATTAGAATGAAGACCTCACTAGATGTTTGCTTGATGTGCCTGTAGAAGTCAGGATGCCCAATGCAAGTCCCTTGGTGTCAGTTAAATGACTCTCTGAACAACCTACCCAATACTAATCACAACTCAACGGTTATCATAATAGAACCAAAATGTCTTTAATGAATCAAAAAGTGGATTGCTCATTCCCATGTATTTATTATTTATTTATCAGGATTTATTTACTGCCTTTTTTAAGGCAGTGTACAGTGAGTCATCCTCCCAGGGCTTTTTTTTTTGAGGGGGTACAGAATACTGACACCTTTTCCATTGTCTGCTAAAAGTGACCCATGGACCCCAAGTTTTAATAAAAGAGCTCAGGCTCAACACACCAATTCTGCCTTGTTATAGGATTTTGTGACTGGTTTCAGGGGGCCTGGCTATTATGGAGTGGATCCCTCAGTGATCACCCCACTCCTCAAGGTTGGCGTAGCATTTGAGTACCGGCACCTTTTTTGCTAGAAAAAATGCACTGCATCCTCCAAAGATGAGCAGTAATTCATGACAGTTTTACTGTCACTCATGGCTACCAAGGCAAATGTGGCAGCTAGGAGTTCAAGCAGCTGGGGACCAGCAAGGACTTTTAACGGTGTCATCAGAATACTAGGTATTACTCTCTTTCACCACTAGATAGGGGACTTCTAAATCCACAGGGTAAGAAGGGAATTTACAATATAATACAATACAGTCTTGTCTTTTCTATTCTGCAAATACCTGTGAAAGTTCAATCAGGAGTACAAAAAAGAAGCTAGATATTACTAGGAATTACAAAATCTACCCTAACATAAATATGCTACATATGTAAACTGTATTTCAAACCAAATTAAAACAATTCATTAGTCCTTAGTAAGAACTGATTAAACTAAAAGGTCTGCAGTTTCTTCCTAAACAACGTGTAATTTCTTATCTCTTTAATATGGATAGGAAGAATATTCCAAAACTTAGCTGCCTGATAAGCAAGAGATAATTCAAGTGACCGTTTATATCTTACTCCATTTAGTGTTGGAAAATGTAACCGAAATTAAAGAGCACTTTTCCAAAACTCACTCAGTCGATTATTTTTTTCAGTTTTGAGCTCTGCAATTAATTTCATTCATTGAGGCAAGATTAATTTACTGTAGCTTATTCTCGATCCCTATTGCTTCTCTTTTTCTGATCTATCCCAAGACGTGCTTCCATTCCCTGACATGCTGCTCTATCATGCACACTTCTCCCTCCCCTGCACCCCCCCCCCCCCCCCCAGTTCATTTTCTCTTAGTCTATCTTCCCTCTTCTCCTGATCCTGCCCTTTTGGATTCTTTTTGTCAATGTCTTTCCAACACTGTTGTTCGTTTCCTAAACTTCTTTGTTAGGTGACTTTAATGTCCACTTCTTGTCCCCCCATAGGGCTCCTGATAAATTTATGCTCTCGCTCTTTTTCGATCTCGATATTCTACAACATTTCACTCTCCCTCCATACAAGGCAGGTCAGACCCTGGATCTGGTCCTGTCTTGGGCTTTGGATCCCCTGTCTGTTTTGAACCTCTCAGGAATGCCTTTACCTTCGTTTGATTATTTCCTTGTTAAGTTTTCCCTCATGCTTATCAGTTTTTCATCCACTTTTATCCCCCTTATGGTAACCCATCCCAAGTTCTCTGCAATTGATCTGTCTACCCTCCTGCCCATCTCTTCGTTCTTTCCCCAGGATTTTGTGACCCTCTTTGACTCAGAACAATCATCTCCCTGGGAAGCTTCCATTCATTCATTTAGTTCCCCTCCTCTCAGACAATTAAGGCCTCCCATAACTCTGGTACGCTGCTGACTTCAGAACCCTTAAAAGACAACTCCACAAACTTGAACAGATCTGGAGACATGCCCTTGCTGTCCCAGACTGATCTTGATATCTAGCCACCCTGTGCTTCTACCACTTCCAATTGAACACCTCTCGGTGGAAACATTACTCATATCTGAGGCAACGTTTTCAAGTAGTCTCCTAGAGTTGAGCGTAATCACTCCTAAATTTACATATCCTTCTTCGCTGTTTACCCCTGTTTACCTCAGACTTTACCCAGTTCTTCTTCGAGAAAACTGACCTCCTCCACTCTTCCTTTCCCTCCTCTCCACTCCGATCTGCCCTCTCATCACCTGCTTCACCACCAATACCTTCAGATGTTTCTGTTCTTTCCTCAGCTTCTGCTGGATCTTTCTACTGGTTTCAATTTACTCTCCCCTCTCTCACAGTCTTAGAAAGATTATTCAATGCAGTGAGGAAGACTTCTTGAACTTCTGAACTTATTCCATCCCCTTGGCTAAATATAAACTCTCACAGGCTTCTCCCACTAGTCCTTTCTATGGTTTCCAATAGCTTATCTTTAGGTGAAGTCACCACTTCTTGGAAAGTAGCTATTGTCAAACTGATCCTAAAACAGTCCGCCCTTGACCCTACATCGGCTTTGAGTTACAGACCTATTTCCAATCTCCCTTTCCTTTCAATGTTGGCTGAATGTGTCATTCTCAGCAACTCTCTGTCACGTCCCTTACCTGCACCGCCCTGCCCGCTGGGATGCCCCGCTCCGCGAGCAGGAGAGAGCGGGGTATCGCGGGTTATGGACGGCGTGGAGTCGTGCCCGCCTCCTGGACTAGGCCGGTTCGCCGCTTTAGCGCGGTGGCGGCCGGAGAGCATCGGCGCTGCCAAGATGGCCGGCGTTCTCTAACTAGAAAGCTTCTTCCGGGTGCAGGACCTGGGAGCGGAGAGAACGCCCCTTCTGGGCCCGGATTGGCTGGTCGCGGCTGTACTCCGCCTTCTCTCTGGGACCAGCCTATCCGGAGCCCTGGGGCGGGCTGTTGGCTCCACCCTTCTGACAGCTGATGAGCTTCCTCCGGTTGGAGGGGGCTATTTAAGGGCAGACGCTGGTGGAGTTCTTTGCTTCGGCTTCTGCTTGCGGATCCCTGAGTTCTGTGTTTTGCTTTTGCCTGCTGTTGCCTTTGAACCACAGTTTGGACCTGGACTTTGCTTTTGCCTGCCGCCTGCCTTTGAACCACAGTTTGGACCTGGACTTTGCTTTTGCCTGCCGCCTGCCTTTGAACCCCAGTTTGGACCTGGACTTTGCTTTTGCCTGCCGCCTGCCTTTGAACCACAGTTTGGACCTGGACTTTGCTTTTGCCTGCCGCCTGCCTTTGAACCACAGTTTGGACCTGGACTTTGCTTTTGCCTGCCGCCTGCCTTTGAACCACAGTTTGGACCTGGACTTTGCTTTTGCCTGCCGCCTGCCTTTGAACCACAGTTTGGACCTGGACTTTGCTTTTGCCTGCCGCCTGCCTTTGAACCACAGTTTGGACCTGGACTTTGCTTTTGCCTGCCGCCTGCCTTTGAACCACAGTTTGGACCTGGACTTTGCTTTTGCCTGCCGCCTGCCTTTGAACCACAGTTTGGACCTGGACTTTGCTTTTGCCTGCCGCCTGCCTTTGAACCACAGTTTGGACCTGGACTTTGCTTTTGCCTGCCGCCTGCCTTTGAACCACAGTTTGGACCTGGACTTTGCTTTTGCCTACCGCCTGCCTTTGAACCACAGTTTGGACCTGGACTTTGCTCTCGCTTGCCGCCTGCCTTTGAACCACAGCTTGGGTCAGGACCGTGTCTTTACCTGCTGCCTGCTTTTGTGCCACAGGGTGGATCTGGACTTGCCTTTGTCTACCACCGGCCTGGAACCGCTGATCGGACCGGGACCTTGTCTTTTGGGCAATTGTCTGCTCCATCCTGCCCTTCGTGGGAGGTCTCTGCCCTGACTCCCCAGGTAAGATCAGGACTGTCTGGCTGCCAGACGTTGTTTGGCACAAGGGCTCACTTTTCGGGGCATAGGCCTGACAGAAAGCCGAAGCCATGAGCTCGCCAGATAAGCCTGATCTGACTGACTTGGCTCAAGCTCTTCAACAGCAACAGGCCCAGCTCAACAGATTATCTGGAGTACTGCAAGATGTGTGTTCTCAGATGTCCGTGCAGCGAGCACCGGCTTCCGGAGCTAGTAGGACATCTCCACCTCTGCCTGCCTTTCGTTTGCCTGAACCTCCTCGGTTTGACGGCACACCCTCCGCATGCCGCGGATTCTTGAATCAATGTCAGATGCTCTTTGACATGCAACCTGCTTCTTTTCCTACGGACAAACAGAAGATTACCTACATTATCTCATTACTCTCCGGTGCGGCTCTGGCATGGGCGTCACCTCTCTGGGAGCAACAGGATCCTCTCCTTTCGGAATTAGGAGAATTCCTGCGTCAGTTCTGCATGGTCTTCGATGTTCCAGGACGCCCTTCTTCTGCCGCAGGAGAGCTACTACGGATTCAGCAAGGAAGCAGTACGGTTGGTACCTATGCTATTCGATTCCGTACCCTGGCGGCGGAACTTAAATGGAATCAAGAGGCTCTTACGGCCATTTTCTGGCAAGGCTTGAGTGGACGCATTAAGGACGAATTAGCCGGCCGAGAAATCCCTGGTACTCTGGACGCTCTTATCGCCTTAAGCACTCGGATTGATGTCCGCTTCCAGGAACGAGCACGAGAACAAGTTGCCTCTCGTCCGTCTCGCAGGTTTTCCCCTCAAAGACCACGAACGGTCTCTCCTCAGGAGGGTGCGGTTCCTACTGCGGAGGGATCGGAAGTGCCTATGGTGATTGGCAGGCATCGACTAACAGCTGTGGAACGAACCCATCGGAGGGAGAATAAACTATGTATGTACTGTGGGAAACCTGGTCATTTTGTGAAAAGGTGTCCCAACAAGCCGGGAAATGCTTAGACCCTAGCCTGGTGAAGGGGGTGGTTGTGGGTCGTTCAGGAACCCTTCCGGATAACTTAATGACAGTACCTATTATCTTACTGTGGCAAGAATACAGGATAAATACCCTAGCCTTGCTGGATTCAGGAGCAGGAGGCAACTTTATTGATGCTAGACTACTTCAGGGCCTAGGCAGGCCGGTTACTCCCTGTAAACCAGCTCTTCAAGTAACGTCTATTCATGGCTCTACTCTGCCACAGCCTATTACCCATCTCACTCTTCCGCTGCGAATGCAGGTGGGTCTTCTTCATCATGAGGAGATACAATTTCTTATTTTACCTCAAGCCATCCATCCTGTAATTCTAGGTATACCCTGGTTGCGGCTGCACGCGCCTTGCATAGACTGGCCTTCGGGAGAGATCAGCCGGTGGAGTGGTCGTTGTTTTGAAACTTGTCTAACACCAGTGCGCCCTCCCTCTATTAATGTGCCAGCGCTATCTGGAGTCCTCCACCCCTGTGAAGCTTCTCTTCCGAAGGAATACAAGGAGTTTTCTGATGTCTTTGATGCCCGGGAGGCGGATTCCCTCCCACCCCATCGCCCGTTTGATTGTCCCATTGATTTGTTACCCGGTACGATGCCCCCTCGAGGAAGATTATATGCCTTGTCCCGGGATGAATCTGCTGCCATGCGGGACTACATTCAGGACAATCTTCGTAAAGGATTCATCCGACCATCTTCTTCTCCTGCCGGGGCAGGGTTCTTTTTTGTTTCCAAAAAAGATGGGTCCTTGCGGCCCTGCATTGACTATCGCGGACTTAACAACATCACAGTCAAGAACCGGTATCCCCTCCCACTTATCCCGGAGCTTTTTGATCGACTCCAGGGGGCAGTTATTTTTACTAAGTTGGATCTGCGAGGGGCCTACAACTTGATTCGTATCCGTCAGGGAGACGAGTGGAAAACTGCATTTAATACTCACGACGGTCATTTTGAGTATCGGGTCATGCCTTTTGGACTTTGTAATGCTCCGGCTGTATTTCAAGATTTCATCAATTTCATTTTCCGGGATCTTCTTTGTTCTTCAGTCATTGTTTACTTGGACGATATTCTGATCTTCTCTGCTTCTCCCCTGGATCATCCCGGGCATGTCCGCACAGTGCTTCAACGACTCCGGGATCATCGACTGTTTGCCAAGTTGGAAAAGTGTGCGTTTCATCAATCCACTATTCCTTTTTTGGGACATATTATCTCTGCTGTTGGATTACAAATGGATCCTGCTAAACTGCAGGCTATCCGGGACTGGCCTCTCCCCCAGGGTCTCCGAGCCTTACAGCGTTTTCTTGGCTTTGCTAACTACTACAGACAATTCATTCCCCATTATTCGCTCCTCACGGCTCCTTTGACAGCCCTTACTCGGAAGGGGGCGGATGTTCGGCATTGGTCTCCTGCTGCCCTGGAGGCTTTTTCTGCCTTGAAGGCGGCTTTCTTGTCTGCATCTGTACTCCGTAGCCCTGATGTCACGCAGCCTTTCATCGTGGAGGTCGATGCCTCTGCTTTGGGGGTAGGGGCGGTGCTGTCCCAGACAACTTCTTCTGGTAAGAAACATCCTTGTTTTTTTTTTTCTAAGAAGTTTTCGCCTGCTGAACGCAATTATACTATCGGGGACAGGGAGCTGCTGGCCCTGAAACTCGCCTTTCAGGAGTGGCGATACCTACTGGAGGGGGCTGCTCACCCTATTACAGTCATCACTGATCACAAAAATCTGCTTTATTTGCAAGATGCCAAACGCTTGAATCCCCGGCAGGCTCGCTGGTCACTATTTTTTGCGCGTTTTACCTTTCACTTGGTGTTTCGGCCCGCAGAGAAGAATATACAGGCAGATGCCCTCTCCCGAGCTTTTGACGTACCTGAGGAGCCTGAGGAGCTCTATCCTATGCTCAATCCTGCTTGCCTTTCTCCTACGGTGGGGGCATCCGCCTGTCTCAAGACTCCTGTTCCGGCCCGATCTCGTCGCAAGGTCCTTCAGTGGGGTCATTCTGCTGCGTTTTCGGGTCATTTTGGATTCCGTAAGACCTACCATCTTATTTCCCGTTATTTTTGGTGGCCCCACATGGCCCAAGAGATTCGGCAGTTTGTCTCTACCTGTCCTACCTGTGCCCGTACCAAGTCCTTGCCAGGCAAGCCGTGGGGGCTTCTTCAACCATTGCCAGTACCCCACCTACCCTGGCAGGAGGTCTCCATGGACTTTATAACTGATCTTCCTTGTTCCAGGGGCAACACGATCATCTGGGTGGTGGTGGATCGTTTTTCTCGCATGGCCCACTTCGTACCCATGCGGTCCCTGCCATCTGCAAAGGCTCTTGCATCGCATTTTATCCAGCACATTTTTCGGTTGCATGGACTGCCGCATCGTATCATCAGCGATAGAGGATCACAATTCACCTCTAAATTTTGGAGATCGCTATGCTCAGCCTTTGGGGTTACCACACATTTCTCTTCAGCTTACCATCCTCAGACCAACGGCATGGCAGAGCGTACTAACCAGACCCTTAAAGCCTTTCTTCGGGCCTTCACTAATGCTCGGCAAGATGATTGGACGGATCTTCTGGCCTGGGCTGAATTCGCCTACAACAATAGTTTCCATTCGGCCTCACGGACATCTCCCTTCTTCACTGTTTTTGGACGTCATCCTCGTCTTCCGCCTCCGATTCCTTTGACTGCGGCTCCTCCACTGATCCAGTCTACTCTCACCACCATTCATGCAACCTGGAGGACAGTTCGTCAGCAGTTGGGGAGGGCGGCTGCTCGGTACAAGCGATTTGCTGATCGACATCGCTGTGCCGCTCCCGTATTTCAGCCAGGACAGCGAGTATGGCTCAGCACCAAGTACCTCAAACTGCGTCTTCCCTCTCTTAAGTTTGCTCCTCGCTTCATCGGGCCATTTTCTGTGAGATCTAGAGTGGGGACGATGGTCTATCGCCTTCAACTACCAGGTAATCTTCGCATTCACAATGCTTTTCATGTGTCTCTGCTTAAACCTTTTAGGACTTCCCGCTGGCATCCTGCTCCCAAGAAGATTCGGGTTCCAGACTCTGACCCTGATCCGGAGTTCAAGGTAAAAGAGATTCTTGACTCTAAACTCCAGCGAGGTCGATTGTTTTACTTGATCTCGTGGAAGAACTTTGGTCCTGAGGATAACTCGTGGGAACCAGTTGCTAATATCCTTGCTCCTGATTTGTTGCACGAGTTCCACTCTCGCTACCCTACTAAGCCTGGACCTAGACGGAGAGGGGGGGCTTACGGGGGGGGGTACTGTCACGTCCCTTACCTGCACCGCCCTGCCCGCTGGGATGCCCCGCTCCGCGAGCAGGAGAGAGCGGGGTATCGCGGGTTATGGACGGCGTGGAGTCGTGCCCGCCTCCTGGACTAGGCCGGTTCGCCGCTTTAGCGCGGTGGCGGCCGGAGAGCATCGGCGCTGCCAAGATGGCCGGCGTTCTCTAACTAGAAAGCTTCTTCCGGGTGCGGGACCTGGGAGCGGAGAGAACGCCCCTTCTGGGCCCGGATTGGCTGGTCGCGGCTGTACTCCGCCTTCTCTCTGGGACCAGCCTATCCGGAGCCCTGGGGCGGGCTGTTGGCTCCACCCTTCTGACAGCTGATGAGCTTCCTCCGGTTGGAGGGGGCTATTTAAGGGCAGACGCTGGTGGAGTTCTTTGCTTCGGCTTCTGCTTGCGGATCCCTGAGTTCTGTGTTTTGCTTTTGCCTGCTGTTGCCTTTGAACCACAGTTTGGACCTGGACTTTGCTTTTGCCTGCCGCCTGCCTTTGAACCACAGTTTGGACCTGGACTTTGCTTTTGCCTGCCGCCTGCCTTTGAACCACAGTTTGGACCTGGACTTTGCTTTTGCCTGCCGCCTGCCTTTGAACCACAGTTTGGACCTGGACTTTGCTTTTGCCTGCCGCCTGCCTTTGAACCACAGTTTGGACCTGGACTTTGCTTTTGCCTGCCGCCTGCCTTTGAACCACAGTTTGGACCTGGACTTTGCTTTTGCCTGCCGCCTACCTTTGAACCACAGTTTGGACCTGGACTTTGCTTTTGCCTGCCGCCTGCCTTTGAACCACAGTTTGGACCTGGACTTTGCTTTTGCCTGCCGCCTGCCTTTGAACCACAGTTTGGACCTGGACTTTGCCTTTGCCTGCCGCCTGCCTTTGAACCACAGTTTGGACCTGGACTTTGCTTTTGCCTGCCGCCTGCCTTTGAACCACAGTTTGGACCTGGACTTTGCTTTTGCCTGCCGCCTGCCTTTGAACCACAGTTTGGACCTGGACTTTGCTTTTGCCTGCCGCCTGCCTTTGAACCACAGTTTGGACCTGGACTTTGCTTTTGCCTGCCGCCTGCCTTTGAACCACAGTTTGGACCTGGACTTTGCTTTTGCCTACCGCCTGCCTTTGAACCACAGTTTGGACCTGGACTTTGCTCTCGCTTGCCGCCTGCCTTTGAACCACAGCTTGGGTCAGGACCGTGTCTTTACCTGCTGCCTGCTTTTGTGCCACAGGGTGGATCTGGACTTGCCTTTGTCTACCACCGGCCTGGAACCGCTGATCGGACCGGGACCTTGTCTTTTGGGCAATTGTCTGCTCCATCCTGCCCTTCGTGGGAGGTCTCTGCCCTGACTCCCCAGGTAAGATCAGGACTGTCTGGCTGCCAGACGTTGTTTGGCACAAGGGCTCACTTTTCGGGGCATAGGCCTGACACTCTCCCAGCACCTTGATTCTTCCAACTACCTTCACTCTTTTCAGTCGGCTTCCGACGAGGCCACTCAACAGAAACCATCAAGATGTCCCTTTTGAATGATCTGTATGCTGCCCGTGACTGTGGTCACTTTACCCTCCTAATCTCCTTAGGCTTAAGTGCAGCCTTTTATCTTGTTAGTCACGCCATTCTCTTAGAAAGGCTGGTTTCCTTGGTAATCACTGGCTTGGTCCTCTCTTGGTTCACCTAATTTCTTACTAACCACACTTACTCTGTGGCTCTCCCTAACTCAAACTCCTCCACTCGTCCTTTATGCTGTGGTATCCCTCAAGGTTCATTTCTCTCTCTTCAACATCTTTTTGGCTCCTTTGGTGACACTAATCCAATCTACTGTAATAAAATTTTACATTTATGCAGTACGAATTGGGCTACCAGCATCAAATTAGAACTGATTCACCCTTATTTGGCAGCTTGACCCCCAGTGGTAGTATGACAATACTACTACTAGGGGTTAAACAGCACCATTTTAAAACTGGTATTCTAGAAGGCAACAGTGACTGGAGATCATTCTTTATCCCTGCTAAGCATAATACAGCATGGGATAGCTACATCCCATTCACAGTACTCATTCAGGCCGATATTTAAAACTCACCAGCCAGAAACGGCTCTTGGTCATTTAAATAGCCTTAAGCCAACTAAGCACTAATATTCAGTGCGACATAGCCGGCTATCTTGGCTGAATATTACTGCTTAGTGGTAGGCATGGTCATTGGCTATGTTGCCGACACAGCCGGTTAGCACTAATATTCATTGGCTTACCAGGTAAGTTTAGTGGTCAGATAGACCCACGTAAATAGCAGGCCTATCTTTGGCCACTATAATTTAGCCGGAGAGCTGATGAATATTGGTATTAACTGGTTATGTTTTTGGAGGCCATAAAAAACCACGGCATTGAATTTCTGGGTTTGCCGACGACTGTGGGAGTTAGCCAGACTCCCTCCTACAGTCTGAATATCGGCCCCATTTAGTATGCCTCCATCATTAGAGCTTACAGGTCTAAACTTTTGTTGCTTACACTGTATTTGAATTCAGACCTTTCTAGTTATTGCATACTGGCTTGCTCATATTTTGTATAGACTTGTCAGGTCTCCTCTACTTTGTTGCAGATAAGTGAGTTACTCAGATGGCTTCTCCCTCCCCCCCCCCCCCCCCCCCCCCCCATCAGTCTTTTGCTGGGAGTTACATTCTAGAGTCATCCGCTTTCATATGCCACACCAACTGTCTAGGTTAAACACCTGGCAACACAGTGCCTGAACTTCTCAGTTAGAATCCCTTTTCCTATCATGGAAAGATGTATGCCTTCTTACAACTGACTCTTATTTTTCCATACATTGCCCCAACCACTTATTTATTTATTTGAATTTATTAACTGCCCTTATGAAGAGATTCACCCATGTTATTTAAAACCTTCTTTATATCAGGTTTTCAGACACATATTGACGTTATGGTTCAATTTTATTTTTCAATTTTCCTTTTCCCAACTGGATAACAGTTGTTTAAAGAAAAGAAAAGCAAACAAAAGAAAAAACATATCCATTACACAATAAGGAAAATACAAACAAAGGTAATGCATAGCAGTCCACAATTTAAAGAGAGAATTTGAATCTCTATACATGAAGAAATTTTGTACCCAAAAATCAATAAAAGTTGACGGAAAAAAGGAAAGGCTTCTCTTCAGGAATTAGTGTAATAATACTGGCTAGTCAGCAATAAGGGACAATGTCACAAGGACCTTCTTCAATAATTTTCCTGACACAAATCTGTCAGTCAGTTGGATCATAAAAAATGTACTTCATATTATGGAATTTGACTATGCACTACAATGAAAATTCAATCAAAATAACACACCTAACTGAAGAAAATAGGTCTAGAGAGTAAACTCCTTCCTCTGAGCATAAGTACTCTTGGCAACATCTCAAAACATTCTCAGTTTAAAACTATAAAAAGATATATCATTATGACTAAGACAGTACACTTAAGGAGAAAATCCCTACCTGAATCCAGCCTAAGGGGTCCTTTTACTAAGGTGCACTAAATGCTACACAGCACATGGTATCCTTATTTATTTAATTTACAGTATTTACAGTCTGTACTATCTGCAAATTCTAGGCATTTACTGCACACTAATTCATTATCACGCGCTAAGGGGGTTGTTTATTTGTATCCCGCGCTTTCCCACTCAAAGCAGGCTCAATGCGGCTTACATAGTAATAGGAATACAGAATATTGTTAGAAAGGGTAAATATACCAGAATAATAGGAGAGATGAGTAGGTAGGGATAGGCAATGGAGGGGAGCAAAGTGGGAGATATAGTTTGGATCAATGTCGTTATCATATGGGTGTGTGATAGGTAGATGGGTTCATAAGATTAATCAGGGTCATGTGGATAGGCTTGCTTGAATAAATGGGTTTTTAGTGCTTTCCGAAAGGGTAGGTAGTCATGGATAGATTGGATAGATCTGGGGAGGGCATTCCACAGTTTGCTGCCTAGGAAGGAGAAGTTAGATCCATAATAGGTTTTGTATTTGATTCCTTATGCTACAAGGTTATTGTTTCTGGCCAAGTCATTTTAACTCCGGTGAATTATTACCTCAGTATTTCGCACTTAGTATTTGGTTTGTATTCCTATTAGCTGAAGATCCTGAGAGGCCTTCGTACTATGTTTCTAAATTAATGCTTCTATTAATGGAGTCTCCTGGTAGTAGTATTTTTATCTTTTGAATTATTTTATTGGGGATTTGGGGATTTTGTGTGCATTGAGTGTTTCTTTATCTCTGGTACTAATTCAAATTTCATTTCAGAACTGTTATAATTTTCCAATGCAGTAAAGGCAATTTGTAAAGAGAGAGAGAGGAATAAAATGGACCCTGCTGCGGATAACTCGAGCTAAGCTTCCCCCTAAATCCATTAGTTCACCTTAATAAAAGGACCCTAAGTTGACAAAAAGTGTTATAGGAAGAGATGAATCATCAGTAAAACTCTCAGTCATTCCGGACATATCAGAGTCAGTAGATTGCTGAATAAAAGACATCAATTCACCAGTATTTAATTTCTTCAAAATGACAAATAAAAGGCTTTTAAAATCAAAAGAATAGCTTTCTCAAGAATTTTTAAAATGTCTACCAAATATTTCCTGAGCATGTCCAGTGGTGATATCAGTCTCTGTCTAAGGAAGTTGATCAGCTTAGCATTGCGCTTTGGAATATAATTATCCAAAATTCCCACTTTCCTTTGTACTTTTTGACTTCCCTTTTAGAAAGCCATGTTATTTTCATGTAACTAATCACCTTTCAGTTCAACGTTAGATAACTGCAGCTTAGACTGTTCCTCCTCTACACTCAGTGTTTTAACAGAATTCTGCATCGATGTGGAAAATGAATTAGTTCGTATCTACAGCACACTATATGCTATCTAAGATAACTATTTTAGGCTTGTCAGGAAGGAGTCTAAGGAAATCTTCTGGGAATGGTATGGTCGTACTACCACATCCCAATGAAGAAATAAATTCTTCAGAGGCTTCTTTCTCTTCCCTTTGCTGCTCCTATATCCAGGTAGCTATCTTACTCCCATCCCTCCCAGCGCTGGAGGTCCCAGATGCTGTTCCAGAGGCCCTCAGAAGACATCCCAAGTTGCTCTTCTGTTCTACTGCTCTAGTCGATGTTCTTTATGTGCTACTGCTCTGGAGAGGCAGTGCTCTCATCCATCCCCTCTCATGATACCGGGGAAGGGATACACTGCTCCAGGCTCAAGATAGCTCGCAGTTCCAGAGTCAGAAACTATAACACCTTTCCTTCATCCGGCTCCAAGGGCTGCTCATTAGAATTATCAGGAGCATCATGCACATGCCCTCGAAAGATGTAGACAAACTGGGATTAGTGACTCAGCAGGATACACTTTAAGTCTTCCCCTTCCACTTTTTTGTATTGCCAGAATAAAGACAATACAAATGATTAAATACCAGAAAAATACAAATTGGGGAAGATGCACTGATCAGTCATCCATACTGAAACACACTGCAAAGAGTCACATATTGATGTTTTCTGTTATACACTGTCTTTCCTCACTTTTCCCACAAATAGGTACTACTTCTAAGAATACAACATTATCTACTAGGAGCTTTAACCTCTCCCTCAACTACTGTAAATTTGTTTATGCTACAAGGTTGCTGTTTCTGGCCAAGTCATTTTAACTCCGGTGAATTATTACCTCAGTTTTTCGTACTTAGTATTTGGTTTGTATTCCTATTAGCTGAAGATCCTGAGAGGCCTTCGTACTATGTTTCTAAATTAATGCTTCTATTAATGGAGTCTCCCGGTAGTATTATTTTTATCTTTTGAATTATTTTATTGGGGATTTGGGGATTTTGTGTGCATTGAGTGTTTCTTTATGTCTGGCACTAATTCAAATTCCATTTCAGAACTGTTATAATTTTCCAATGCAGAAAAGGCAATTTGTAAAGAGAAAGAGGGAGATCATTTGGGAGAGTGGATCCCTTAACAACAAGAGAATGGAAACAAATCACTGGACTCACTAATATGGAACATTGGTTCAGCTCAAAACAGCAGTGCGTCCAAAAAGGCACAGAGCTAACCTGCACAGGTGGGGAAGATTCCAAATAGTAGCTGTATATTAGGTACATAGAAACATAGAAAAATGTAGACAGATAAACATCTACTCTCCCTATCACTCTTTTACAGATCCTGTATACTTGTCCCAAGCTCTCTTGAATTCAGATACTGTTTTCATCTCCACCACTCCCATCGGGAGGCCATCCCACAAATTCACCACCCTTTCCATGAACAAGTATTTCCTCAGGTTACTTCTGAGTCTATCCCTTTCACCTTTATCCTATGCCCCCTCATTCCAGGGCTGGAAATTACACTGAACCCAGACAGGAGGGTCTGACCATCGCAGCCACATGCAGTGAGTTTGGCTCGCCCCAAAGACAAATGCCTGGAAGATGAATGTGCCCCAGTGACTGAGGGGGAAAAGGAAGTGCTGGAACGGGTTTCTTTCCCAGCAAAGAACTAGAAGGAACATCTTTCTGGCTTAATGAGAATGGCAACACCCTGAGGGGAGATTCTATCCTCATTTTTCAAGGTGCTGTTGGAGGCATGAAGCAAGAACCTAATGATAGTACTTTTGGACAATTACCTTCAACTCTCAAGAGTAAGCCAACTAGTTATGTCCCTGAAATCTATATGGTTTAGCAAAAGTTACGCATCCTGTGGTGAATTCGTTAACTTCTCAAGTTAAAGATTTAGAACAGAAAATATTTCTGCAAGAAACAAATCTTAAAAGTTAAGTTTTTGGAAGAGAAGTACAAAATAAGAACCTGTACATAATATGTAAACTGCTTTGATTGTAACCACAAAAAGGCAGTATATCAAATACCACTCCCTTTCCTTTCTCCATAAAATAGTCCACTGAAAAACTGTCATAGAAAGTTCTACCTGCGGCTGGCATAACTTTGCATACATGGGTGAATCGCTTCATAATGGTGGTTAATAAATCTCAATAAATAAGTATGTGCCAATAAGTTACATGCATGAAGTGTCAATCCCATCCCAGTTCCACTTAACTTCCTGCATGCATATGCACATACCACATAAAAATGCTCACTATGCATCAGCAGTGTATACTTTTTAATCATATATTCCACTGGATAGTTTTACAGTGCCTTTTCCTGCACATACAATTCTGTCTTATGCTTTAAAAAGGCATATAAAATTACTCCATAATTGTACAGTATGCCCTGCAGCATAATCTCATCAGTGCTTTCATGATCATCTGAAAATCAAATTTCCACCAAGTTCAAAGGCCAGAGAGGCGCCATACGGGCTACAGCCATGAATTGTTGTATCCAGCCTCTCACAGAATAACATGAAAAAATGAATAGCAAGTGGTGGGGATATTGTGTTAGAACAGCAGCGACTTATGCCAATGTGGGTGCATTTTACAAAGTGAGCAGCTCTGAGCTCCTCTTCAGCAATATTTATAATAAACTGTGAAAAAAGGATAAGATAAGAAAACAGATGTGTGCCATGCTAATTACTTTGCATAGAGACTTGATCTAACCAGATCAAGTAGGAATAATATTCTTGGTTACTGTATGTGTACACGTAGGCAAATCCACTACTGAACCAACTTCCAGTCAAGTCTAGGAACCAAAATCAGGTGAGGTCAGTTTTAAGGATGCACAGGTAGTAGATTTTTGGATCATTTTCAGATTTAGTCATCAAATTTTGGATATTTAACAAAGTTGTTTTTAATGTGAGCAAATCAATTCTACATGGATTATTAATTCATAGGTTAATGTTCGTTAAATTGATTTTGTGCACACTTGTTTCTTTAAGCCAACTCACAAACTGAATGTACATTACAAATACACATCCCTAGTCAGTTCAGAAAGGCATTCCCTCCTCAATAATACACCAGTGTACTTACTGGAACGCCAACTGGTCCTGGGGCTCCAGCAATGCCAGGTAATCCTGGTGGGCCCTGCAATAAGAAAGGATAAAGTTCATTAAAATATATTTGGTATGCAGTTTCTAAAGCACATTCTCTAGCAAACCCAGCCTACAAATATAGCCAATTTTCAGCAGCGGTGGTGGCGATCACATATTTTTAAATGCCAGCTGGGGCAGCTAGTTGGTAACAATCAATATATGTAGAATGCAGGTACTGCTGCCAACTCTCTGTACAGCAGCAATATGGCGCATTGAGGTACGCGTGTAGATTTGTGCACACATCTCAATTGTTTATCCAGCCACTTTAGTCATGATAAGTGGCCGATAACAACCACTGGGCCAGTGTTCTTTACATCACCAGCTTCCATCCAGAGAGAAGCAGAAATAAGACTGCCTTTCATTAATCTGGATACAGCCTAGACAGCAAAGCAGTGCATAACCTTGAAGAAAATCCCTTTCAAGGAATCTTAGAAGAAATGGCCAAATGTGATGGGAACACTCAGTGGCTAAAATTATCACTATTGCTCTTGTATGCAGCTGAGGATCCCAGTGCAGCACAGTCAGTGCATGGAAATATTAAGGGTCTGATATAAAAAGCTGTGCTATCCTTTAACATGGTATGTTTTTGATTTTCCTTAACTGATGTACTAAGGAATTTAGCATGGAAAATGAACAGTAAAATCATCAGAGACAGGTGTAGTGAGGAAATGGAACAAGACAGGAGAAGACAGCAGGGAAGAGAGATGCAACAGGAATATGCTGGGGGATGGAGTGGAAGGAACAATAAAATGCCAGGCAATGAGGGTTGGGGGTGGGGAAGATAGAGAGGAGATGCTGGGCTATGACAGTAGAGGAAGGGAGAGGGAGTGTAGTGGAAGTGAATTTTAAAGATTGTTTTTCAACTCTGCCTTGACCGACCAGTGCACTCGGGGTCTGTATTTTTGATTAGAAGTAATTCTGTTTAAAAATGATTGTTTAACTTTGTGTGAAAATACGTTGGAATGTAGAAGATAAGATACAGCTCTAATTAATTTGTTTTTTGAAGGGAAAGATGGGACCTGTTTTCGAGTTCAGACTGGCCACCTGGACTAGGAAACATGTGACCACATTCCCACAGTATGGCTTATCTACCTAAACCGAGAAGCATCCTGTAATTTTCCGTAGCTCTGAACATGAGTTCTAAGCCTATTAAAAAGGGGAGTTTCTTTCAGTGAAATTGGGAGCTCATCTGTGAGTAACGTACGAACTGCGCAGAGAATCATGTTTCCTGGTCAAAGAAACTCCTGGCTTTCGCTGTGAACAGGGCCCCCCCCAGCTGATGATAAGACCCTGGATTATGTAAGGACCAGTGATGATTGTGTATTGTGTATTATTGCTTCTTTCCCTGGTCTAGGAACTCTTAGCATTGCTTAGTGTATTTTCAAATCACTTAGACTTACAACATTACGTTGAGGGGCATAATCAAACGGCGCTGGTGAAATTGATCGCCGGCGATCTATTTTGGCGGCGCCGCAACAGCTGGCTGGAACCGTATTATCGAAAAAGATGGCCGGCCAACTTTTGTTTCGATAATACGGTTGGGGCCAGCCAAATGCCACAGATTGCCGGGTTTGAGATGGCCGACTTTGTTTTTCAGCGATAATGGAAACTGGAACCAGCCATCTCAAACCCGGCCAAATCCAAGGCATTTGGCCATGGGAGGGGCCAGCATTCGTACTGCACTGGTACTTCTGGATGTTTAGATCTTGCTGATCAGTTATGTTATGACTTACTTGTTCAGGAGTGCTGTATTTTGTGATACTGTTTTGAGAAATGTTTAAGAAAGACTTCATACAAATGAAAAAAGTCCCTGACGTGCACATCCCTAAATAGCCGTCTTTCTCTCCGAAAGTGCACTTCTCTTAATGGCCATCTTTCTCCCTGAACAGGGAAATCAAAAGTTTTTGCACACTGCTTTTTTTTGTAGTGACAATGGGATTTGAACCAGCCACCGCTGCATTACAAGACCAGTGATGTAACCACTTGGCCACAGCTCCACTTACTTGGGTGTCCCTCCCTTTTGATTATACCCCTCCAGGTCTCTCTCAGCCACTCACAGACAGCTTGATGTGCTGTGATTGGCTGAGAGAGACCTGAAGGGGTATAATCAAAAGGGAGGGACAGCCAAGTAAGTGGAGCTGTGGCCAAGTGGTTACATCATGGCTCTTGTAATGCAGAGGTGGCTGGTTCAAATCCCACTGTTACTACTAAAAAAAAAACTGTGAGCAAAAACTGTTTTGATTTCCCTGTTTGGGGAGAAAGCCGGCCATTAAGAGAAGTGCACTCTCGGAGACAAAGACGGCTATTAAGGGATGTGCACGTCAGGGACGGCCATCAAGGGAAAATGAACAGCAGGGACTTTTTTAATTTGTATGAAGTCTTTCTTGAGCATTTCTCAAAACATTATCACAAAATACAGCACTCCAGAACAAGTAGTCATAACATAACTATCAGCAAGATCCTTTTTTTTTTTTTACAAGTTGGCCGACTGGCTTCCCCTCCTAGGAAGGAAATATTTTAAAGGGTTTTTTTTGGGTTGGAGGGGGCTGGTGACCACTGGAGGAGTATGGGGAGGTCATCCCCGATTCCTTCCGGTGGTCATCTGGTCAGTTTGGGCATCTTTTTGAGACTTAGTCATGAAAATAAATAGACCAAGTAAAACCGGTCAAATGCTCGTCATCGCCGGTTTTCTTTTTTCCATTATCAGCTGAAGCCGGCCATCTCGTAAGCACGCCCACATCCCGCCTTCACTACCCTGCCGACACGCCCTCTTGAAGTTTAGCTACCTCCGCGACGGAATGCTGGCGAGTGTGTCCAAAAATCGGCTTTCGATTATACCGATTTGGCCGGTTTTAGGAGATGGCCGGCCATCTCCCGATTTGTGTCGGAAGATGGCCGGCTATCACTTTCGAAAATAAGCTGGATAGTCACTCACTTAGAGGAGCACTATGTCCACTTTGCAGTGTTATCAGTCTGGTTTAAAATCTGAGGATGAGGAAAGGAGCTTGCATTTGTGTCTGGACTGTGTTGGAGGGGCATGGGGAGTCTCCCTGAGAGGTGAGCCTTGCCCCGGATTCAACTGTTGGCCTGCTGATGTCATCAATGCGGACCCGGTGTCAGGAATAAAGATCAGCTATCTCCTGTGGTGTGGCCAAAGGGGCCCACCAGGCCCCGGTGGAGCCTCGATAGGGCCCGCTTATTTTGGTTGTTTCACTCTGGACTTACAATTGAGTAGGTACTTTGGTTGGGCTTTATTTTAATATGGGGAAATGGAAAGCCAAAGTAAAACATCTTATAGCAAGCACCCCTATTACCTCGGGCTCAATTGAGAGACATTTAATCCCTCTCATAAGACTACTTTCCCCTTCCCACCGGTGAGTACTGATTTTGGTGCTTGCTTGAGTTCAGAGGATAGGCAATCCCCTGGCCCACCCATTCCTCCCCATCTAAAACCTACTGGGGGTTTATCCCAAGAAGGTTTTTCCCTTAATAGGGAGACTTTGGCTTAACAACAGTCATCACCACAGTCATCTTTAGTTGCTGTCTCTTTGAAAGCAGTTGAATTTCCTAAAGACGCCCCAACAGTGGAAGTTAAGGCTTTACAGATAATTTTATTTATAGCATATATATCCCACATTATCCCAAGCAATCTTGAGTTCAATGTAGCTTACAATGAGTAATTAGTAACATAGTAACATAGTAGATGACGGCAGAAAAAGACCTGCACGGTCCATCCAGTCTGCCCAAGAAGATAAATTCATGTGTGCTACTTTTTTTATTTGTACTGTCCTCTTCAGTGCACAGACCGTATAAGTCTGGCCAGCCCTATCCCCGCCTCCCAACCACCAGCTCTGGCACAGACCGTATAAGTCTGCCCAGCACTATCCCTGCCTCCCAACCACCAGCTCTGGCACAGACCGTATAACTCTGCCCAGCACTATCCCCGCCGCCCAACCACCAGCCCCGGCACAGACCGTATAAGTCTGCCCAGCACTAGTCCCCCCTCCCAACCACCAGCCCCAGCACAGACCGTATATGTCTGCCCACACTAGCCCCGCCTCCCAACCACCAGCTCTGCCACCCATTCTAGGCTAAGCTCCTGAGGATCCCTTTCTTCTGCACAGGATTCCTTTATGTTTATCCCACGCATGTTTGAATTCCGTTACCGTTTTCATCTCCACCACCTCCCGTGGGAGGGCATTCCAAGCATCTACCACCCTCTCCGTGAAAAAATACTTCCTGACATTCTTCTTGAGTCTGCCCCCCTTCAATCTCATTTCATGTCCTCTCATTCTACCGCCTTCCCATCTCCGGAAAAGGTTCGTTTGCGGATTAATACCTTTCAAATATTTGAACATCTGTATCATATCACCCCTGTTCCTCTTTTCCTCCAGGGTATACATGTTCAGGTCCGCAAGTCTCTCCTCGTACGTCTTGTAACGCAAATCCCATACCACCCTCGTAGCTTTTCTTTGCACCGCTTCAATTCTTTTTACATCCTTAACAAGATACGGCCTCCAAAACTGAACACAATACTCCAGGTGGGGCCTCACCAATGACTTGTACAGGGGCATCAACACCTCTTTTCTTCTGCTGGTCACACCTCTCTCTATACAGCCTAGTAACTTTCTAGCTACGGCCACCGCCTTGTCACACTGTTTCATCGCCTTCAGATCCTCAGATACTATCACCCCAAGATCCCTCTCCCCATCCGTACCTAGCAGACTCTCACTGCCTAACACATACGCCTCTCTTGGATTTCTACTCCCTAAGTGCATCACTTTGCATTTCTTCGCATTGAATTTTAATTGCCAAACCTTAGACCATTCTTCTAGCTTTTTCAGATCCTTTTTCATGCTTTCCACTCCCTCCGGGGTGTCCACTGTGTTACAAATCTTAGTATCATCCGCAAATAGGCAAACTTTACCTTCTAACCCTTCGGCAATGTCACTCACAAATATATTGAACAGAATCAGCCCCAGCACCGATCCCTGAGGCACTCCACTACTCACCTTTCCCTCCTCCGAGCGAACTCCATTCACCACCACCCTCTGGCGCCTGTCCGTCAACCAGTTCCTAATCCAGTTCACCACTTTGGGTCCTATCTTCAGCCCATCCAGTTTATTTAAGAGCCTCCTGTGGGAAACCGTGTCAAAAGCCTTGCTGAAATCTAAGTAGATTACGTCTATAGCACGTCCACAGTTCAATTCTCCGGTCACCCAATCAAAGAAATCAATGAGATTCGTTTGGCACGATTTCCCTTTGGTAAAACCATGTTGTCTCGGATCTTGCAACTCATTTTCTTCCAGGAAATTCACTATCCTTTCCTTCAGCATCGCTTCCATTACTTTTCCAATAATCGAAGTGAGGCTTACCGGCCTGTAGTTTCCAGCTTCTTCCCTATCACCACTTTTGTGAAGAGGGACCACCTCTGCCGTTCTCCAATCCCTCGGAACCTCTCCCATTTCTAAGGATTTATTAAACAAATCTTTAAGAGGACCCGCCAGAACCTCTCTGAGCTCCCTCAATATCCTGGGGTGGATCCCGTCCGGTCCCATGGCTTTGTCCACCTTTAGTTTTTCTAGTTGTTGATACACACTCTCTTCCGTGAATGGTGCTATATCCACTCCATTCTCAAATGAACTTTTGCCAGTCCTTCGTGGTCCTTCTCCCGGATTTTCTTCAGTAAAAACAGAACAAAAGTATCTATTTAGCAAATTTGCCTTTTCTTCATCATTATCTACATAGCGGTTTGCAGTATCTTTTAGTCTCACAATTCCCTTTTTAGTCATTCTCCTTTCACTAATATACCTGAAGAAATTTTTGTCACCCCTTCTTACCCTTCTAGCCATTTGTTCTTCCGCTTGCGCTTTCGCCAGACGTACCTCTCTCTTGGCTTCTTTCAGTTTCCTCCGGTATTCCTCCCCGTGTTCCTTGTCTTGAGTTTTTTTGTATTTCTGGAATGCGAACTCTTTAGCCTTTATTTTCTCAGCCACTTGCTTGGAGAACCATAGCGGTTTCCTTTTTCTCTTGCTTTTATTTACTTTCCTTACATAAAGGTTTGTGGCCCTATTTATAGCTTCTTTCAGCCTGGACCACTGTCCTTCCACTTCTCGTACGTCCTCCCAGCCCATCAGCTCCCTCCTTAGGTATTCCCCCATTTTACTAAAGTCAGCACGCTTGAAATCCAGGACTTTGAGTTTTGAGTGGCAACCCTCCTCTTCAGCCGTCATATCAAACCAAACCGTTTGATGGTCACTGCCGCCCAGGTGGGCACCCACTCGGACATTTGACACGCTATCCGCATTTGTGAGCACCAGATCCAGCGTCGCTCCCTCCCTCGTGGGTTCCATGACCATTTAAATCAAGCATATAAAGTTAACTTAAAGTACAATATATTCAATATGTGAAATACAGAGTATTAGAGGAAACATTTATATAGAATCTGAAAGTTGAACAAAAAAGGATAAGATATGGAATGGAATGCTTGATATTTGGAAAGTGGTGAAGAGGACTGAAGCACAGCTGCGAGCTCCAGTCCAGCAACTTTGTGTTTTTACTGAGCAAGTAAGATTGATTATTTGGACTGTAAAATTCAACAGTTAGAAGTTTCTGTTAAGAAATCAGACTCACTAATTAGTTTACTTCAACAATCAGGAACATTTGGAATTAAGGACAGTTTAATTTTGCATAGAAAATTAGAAACCAAAGTAGAGCTACCAATCTGAGATTTTTGAATTTTCCAGTTTGTCTGTTATTATATTTCAAGGAAGCCTTAGCTTTATCTACTGCTGATTTGATAGCTATAAATAAATGCTATTATTTTCCTAAGAAAGTTCTAAGGAGTGGACAAGATGAGATGGAACCTGATGTACTGTCTGTTAGAGAAGACATGTTGAATTGAACTGCCTTTTTAGAAACTACTGAGGACAATATTACATCACGTTCCACTCTCTTGGTTTCTTTCTCCCTGAAACTGATAAGGTTATGATTTTGAAAAAATATTTTAGAGAGAAAGATCCCTTTTCTTGTGGAGGAAAATTGCAGATTTTTCCAGATGTCTCTAGAGCTACTCAGGTTAAACGTAAAATATTAGCTCCAACAAATATTTTTGAAACCATTTTATTTTACTGACGTAACAAGCTGGTGTCCAGCATGATGAATATCTCGATATAGCTTGCTCTCTGCTGCACAACAGGCTGCCAACCATGCAGCCAAGACATCCTCTCACACAAGCACAGTACATACTTAACTTGCTTTATATTTTCTTTACCACAGTGATATTGTAACACTGATCCTGGTGAGACTCTTGTGATCACTTTCCCTTCCACAGAATGAACCCACCACAGGGCAGGGGTGGACTGAGAGTGGTCTGGGTCCCTGGCACTGAGAACGGTCTGGGCCCCTACCTGTCTGCTGCCAGACGCACCCGCTACCGCTGCAGCCAACACCCCCGCCACCCCGGTCCTACCTGAAGGGCCCTGGTGGTCTAATGGCCTCTGTGGGGTTCTTTCCTGCCCACTGAGCTGCTGCTATTCCCCTGCCCACTGGTGCTGCCTTGTTTTCAAAATGGCGGCAGACTTCCTGTGGTAGTCTCATGGGTCTCAACAGCAGATGCAAATTTCAAAAACTGACATATTTCAATCACTATACTATAGGTTAACAAATACAAATAAAACAAAAAATGGAGAATATGATGATACCATTTTTTTTGGACTAAATACATTTTTCAATTAGCTTTCAAAGGCAAAAACCTCTTTCCTCAGGTCAGGACAGTATACTGCTGTTAAGGTATTCTGTTCTGACATGAGAAAGGAGAGTTGGGTCTCCAAACATTAGTCAAAAACGTATTAAAATTAGTCCAATAAAGATATCTTATTTCCATTTTCTATACTTATTAACACAGCTACCACACTACTTTATCCTAAACTAAAAATAAAATTCATTTTTCCTACCTTTGTTGTCTGACATCTATCACCTCTCTCCCCCTCATCCAGTGTCTGTCTCTCCTCTCCCCATTTCCATCTGGTATATATCCCCTTTCTCCCCCTCATCCAGTGTCTGTCCCTCCTCTCCCTCTTTCCATCTGACATCTGTCCCCTCTCTCCTTTCCATCCAGCATCTGTCCCCCCTCCCCCTCCATCCAGCATCTGTCCTATCTCTCCTCCCTTCCATCCGGCATCTGTTCCCCCTTCCCCCCTCCATCCAGCATCTGTCTCCCTTCCCCTCCATCCAGTGTCTAAGGCTGTCTTTTATGTGAACCCCCCCCCCCCCAACACCCAACCCCTCTCCCCCTCCACCGGACACCCCCACTTCCACTGGCACACCAGGTTCTCCCCACTCCCACCCAATACCCCCCTGACACGGCCACCACAGCTGCTGCTGTTTCAGCAGTGGCGGCAAAAACAGTGAAAAAGATTGCGGACCCGCATTTTAAACTAGTTTGCAGGAAGGGCAGGACAGTGTGCTAAAATCATCTTATTAAAGTCTATTTTCAAAAGTGGTTCATGCATTCATATTAACTCAAATCCTCTGATCTAAAAAGGGAAGCTTTCCTTACCGGTGGACCTGGTAATCCATTAGCTCCCGGAAGGCCATCTTCTCCTTTCTTACCCTGTGTAGTAAAACAGATAACCACAAAATTAATCATAACAAAGCAAATATAATTTATTTATTTACAAAAAATTATATACCACCTTCCTAAACAAAGCTTCATTGAAAGAAAATAATAAGAGAAAAATGGTTATATAACATGATCTACAACAAAGGAGCACAGGTTTTCACTTATCCACAAGGAAAAGTTATGTCTTACCTGATAACTTTGTTTCCTTTAGTCCTACCAGACCAGTCCAGACCAATAGGTTATGTCTATCTACCAGTGGATGAAGACAGAGAATGAAAATACTTCTCAAGTGATTCACCCCTTAAGGACATTGTGCTGCATAGAATGCTCAGTATTTTGAATAGCCAAGCATTGGTGTTCAAAATTCATCTGGTGGCTAATATTGAAACTTTGAGATCAAGGGGCTCATTTTTGAAAAAGAAAAAAATGCAAAAAGCGGCACAAAGCAGCAGATGGACTTTTTTTTAAAATTCAAAACGTTGAAATTGCTATTTTTTAAACCCATTCAGCCTTATTTTCGAAACTGATGGGCGCCCATATTTCGACCCAAATCGGGAGATGGGCGCCCATCTCGCAAAGGCGCCCAAATCGGTATAATTGAAAGCCGATTTTAGGCGCCTGCAACTGCACTCCGTCGAGGGAACGAACAAATTGACGGGGGGGGGGGGGGGCATGTCAGAGGCGTGGTGAAGGCGGGACTGGGGTGTGTTTATTGGCCAAGCAGAGATAGGCGCCTTCGGCCAATAATCGAAAAAAATGGCCGTTTTTAGCGAGAAACCACTTTTTTGGACCCTTTTTTTTCATGAACAAGTCCCAAAAAAGTGCCCTAAATGACCAGATGACCACTGGAGGGAATCGGGGATGATCACCCCTGACTCCCCCAGTGGTCACTAACCCCTCCCACCAAAAAAAAAAAAAACAAACTTTAACAACTTTTTTTTCCAGCCTGTATGCCAGCCTCAAATGCCATACCCAGCTCCATCACAGCAGTATGCAGGTCCCTGGAGCAGTTCTTAGTGGGTGCAGTGGACTTCAGGCAGGTGGACCCAGGCCCATTCCCCCCTACCTGTTACACTTGTGGTGGTAAATGGGAGCCCTCCAAACTGCCCCCAAAACCCACTGTACCCACATCTAGGTGCCCCCCTTCAGCCATAAGGGCAATGGTAATGGTGTAGAGTTGTGGGCAGTGGGTTTTGGGGGGGGGGGGATTTGAGGTGCTCAGCACCCAAAGGAAGGGAGCTATGGACTTGGGAGGTACTGTACTTTTTTTTTATTGTTACAAGTGCCCCCTAGGGTGCCCGGTTGGTGTCCTGGCATGTGAGGGGGACCAGTGCACTATGAATCCTGGCTCCTCCCACGACCAAATGCCTTGGATTTGTTCGTTTTTGAGCTGGGCGCCTTCGGTTTCCATTATTGCTGAAAAACGATTACGCCCGGCTCAAATCCACACAGATCCGATGCATTTGCCCGGCACAAACCATATTACCGAAAAAAAAGATGGGCGCCCATTTTTTTCGAAAATACGGTCTGTCCCGCCCCTTCACGTACCCGTTCTCGGACACAGACGCCCATGGAGATTGGCGTTCGCGTTCGAATATGCCCCTCATTATCTGCAGTATGTCCATATCAAAATGGGGTGTGTCAGGGGCGGGATTTGGGTGTTTCCAAAACTTGGACATTTTTCTGCCATAATGGAACGTAACAAAAATGTCCAGGGCTACAAGTTAGACGTTTTAGTCTAGACCTTTTCAATCACCATTAAGTCACAAAAGTGTATACTAAATGACCAGATGACCACTGAAGGGATTAAGACATGACCCCCCCCCCCTTTACTATCCCAGTGGTCACTGACCCCTTCCCAAAGATGTGAATGAAACAGTACATACCAGCCTCTATGACAGGACTGGCTTTAACATCTGAAGCTATTAGAGCAGCATACAGGTCCCTGGTGTAGCCTAGTGGTTAGTGCAGGGTACTGTAGAGAAGGGGTCCCAGGCCCCACTCTAACTGTTACACTTGTGGTGAAAGTGTGAGCCCTCCAAAACTCACCAAAAACCTAATGTATCCACATATAGGTGGCACCTGCAAACATAAAGGCTATTGTACTGGTGTATAGTTGGGTACAGAAGGCTTTTAGTGGGTTTTGGAAGGCTCACCATACAATATAAGGGGGAAATGGTGAGATGTGTACCTGGGACCTTTTATTGGATATTCACCGCAGTGACCCCTAGGGTGCCCCACTGCTCTGCTGGGATGTCTGCAGTGCCAGTCTACCAAGAATGCTGCCCCCCCCCCCCCCCCCCCCCCCCCAGATGTCTTACTGGCTTGTTTTTGTGCATTTTTCCCTTGGACTTATTTTTTTCAAAAATGGTCACAAAAGTAAAATGCACTGAGCATAAAATGTCTAGAAAATGGTCATTTTCAAACCAAAAAGATAGACACTTTTGTGGTTCAAAAATGGCCATGCTCACCACTTGATTTCTGGATGTTTTCAGCAAAACGTACAAAATCGAATTTAGACGTCATGTCGAAAATGCCCCCTCAAATGTCTCAATCTGGTCAGAACCTTATTAGCCATTGCAGTGTATACTCTACTGACATGCAGATATTTTACTGAGTCAGGAGACATACAATAGGTTAGAAAACTTAAAGGCAGAATCAGTGATATCTGAAAAATATTGCTTGTAACTAAAAGAAAATTAATTAACCTGGGACAGATTCTGGACTGGTCTGATAGGACAGAAGGAAAGAAAGCTATCAGATAAGATATAACTTTTCCTTCCATAGCATCCTATCCAGGGCTTTTTTTTGTGCCGGTACGCACCGGTATGGCGTACCAGCACCTTTCCCCCCCCCCCCCCCGGGGAGTCCTGCACTCTTCCTCTCACTCCCCTACTTACTACTATGTTGGACTCAGCAGCGTGAACGGTGCAGGCAGCGATTGAAAGAAGCTGGCAGCGTCGGAGCTTCCATCTGCGAGTCCCGCCTATGTTGTTTCAACTTCCTGTTTCCGTATAGTACACCACTACCATAGCCCTTATGGGTGAAGGGGGGCACCTACATGTGGGTACAGTGGGTTTGTGGTGGGTTTTGAAGGGCTCACATTTACCACCACAAGTGTAATAGGTAGGGGGGGATGGGCCTGGGTCTGCCTGACTGAAGTGCACTGCACCCACTAAAACTGCTCCAGGGACCTGTATACTGCTGTCATGGAGCTGGGTATGATATTTGAGGCTGGCATAGAGGCTGGAAAAATATTTAAAAAAAATTTTTTTAGGGTGGGAGGGGGTTAGTGACCACTGGGGGAGTAAGGGGAGGTCATCCCCGATTCCCTCCGGTGGTCATCTGGTCATTTAGGGCACATTTTTGTGGCTTGGTCGTAAGAAAAAAATGACCAGGTAAAGTCGTCCAAGTGTTCGTCAGGGACGCCCTTCTTTTTTCCATTATTGGTCGAGGACGCCCATGTGTTAGGCACGCCCCAGTCCCGCCTTCGCTACGCCTCCGACATGCCCCCATGAACTTTGGTAGTCCCCGCGACAGAAAGCAGTTGAGGACGCCCAAAATCGGCTTTTGATTATGCCGATTTGGGCAACCCTGTGAGAAGGACACCCATCTTGTTGTGATTTGTGTCTCTTTCGAAAATAAGCCTGGATAGTCACCCATTTCTGGAACAACTTTTTAAGGTCAAGTTTCCCTTCACTCAAGGGCTGCCATGCCTCACGCCAACTTCTGCTCTTGGGGGGCTTTTACAGAAGCATAGAGGAAGGCTCCTATGCTCTCTCTGGGAATCCTCCTCATTGCCTTAGGCAGAAAACAAATACAGGCTTACTCTTGCCTTGGTATTTCAAACCACAGTCCAAGATTAACTTTAAGCACTATTCCTGCTCTCAGTGTATCTTGCCCAATAAACAAATATCCCAACAAATTTCAAGGAATACTCAGCTCTGGTCCAGTTGGTACTTTGGGGTCCTCACTGCCCTGAATAGGTAGCCCACTTGAATTTTCACTGGCCATCTCTTAGGGAGTTCCCTTCTCCCTTCTTATCTTTGAGCACTGCTCACACTCTCAATGCATCTTGCTCAACAAACAAATATCCCAACATATTTCAGGGAATACTTAGCTCTGGTCCAGTTTGTGTTTTGGGGTCCTCCCTGCCTGGGCCTAGAGAGCCTTCTTTCACTCTCACTGGCCGTTTCTTGGTAAAATCCAATGCTTATTTCTACAATAAGCAGCATAAAATCTGTTTTACTATTCTGGGATTTTGCCAGGTACTTGTGACCTAGATTGGCCAATGTTGGAACAGGATACTGAGATTGATGGATCTTCGGTCTGTCTCAGTATGGAAATGCTTATGTTCTTATGTTAGGATGTGGATAGATTAACTCAATATTGTAAGTATACATTGAAAGCTCTCCCTTTTCTGCTCTTCCTTCATCATTATGGAGACTAGGGGTCTCATCACATAGAAACTTTAGCTACCTTTCTTATCTCCAATCTGGATAGTGTAAGTATACCTATAGGCAGTCGGTGACTTAGCTGTTTGGGGAGGCTAACGTGGCAGGGCTAGGTTATGGGTGGGGCTAGGATGGAGTATAACAGAATGGCGCAAGTTAAAATCCTTGGGAGTGTGGGGCAACACCTATGTTAGCAGTAAAAGGACAATGGGACACTTTTGAACACTGCAAGAAAGAAGTCCTTCACTATATGACTCTGCTACAGCTGTATCAGCTGTCTCCCTAGTACCCCATGTTACTGACAGTAATATGTACACTGAATACACTCCAGGAATTACATGCCAAAAAAAAAAAAATCAAAATAATGCACCATTAGTATAATATATTAAACAGAACAATATTTGCAGTATTTTGGACATATATGCAAATGCTTTAATACTTGGCTCCCAGACAGACCTAGCTCTCTAGTCCAGGATATTCCTGTTGACAATGGGCCAAATTCTATATATTGTGCTGAAAAGTCGGCACCAATTAAAGTCACACTTAGCGTGATTCTACAAAGAACGTGCACAACTTAACTGAACAACAAGCTAATCAGCACTAATAATTGGGTGATAACAATCAATTATCAGCACTAATTGGCACTAATTAGGATTTAGGTGCATATCTAAGTCTATAATGAATTGCGCCTAAATCCTATCATGCTTAACAATTTAGGGAAACAGTTCAGGGCATTCCTGGGGGCGTTCCCGGATTTTTATGTACGTTGATACAGAGGTGAGAGAGAAGGGAACGCTGAAGACAAGCCTGCTCGCCTTTCACTGCCGCCGTGACCTGAGGTAAAATGAGTTTTAAATTCTGGGCAGCAGGAAGACGAGGATGGAGGACTGTTGAGGGAGAAGAGGTTGGGCTGGGGTTGGAACCCGAACGTCCGATGGCTTGTTCCGGTTGGGTCAGGTGACAGTGGGGTAGAAAATATTGGGGGTGCTCGAGCACCCACAGCACCCACAGAGTCGGCACCTATGGTCTATTAGGTTAAACGCAATTGACATATCGAATTGTAGTAATAATATATTCTGTCTGTGGCAAATTAAGCTTCTGAACTTCATTATTAGGATGGTTATGACCGTCTCAGTGCTGTGTTGTGGTCTGATTGATGCAGGATTGAAAATTGTGTCAAGTATTCCATTAGTTGCTGTGCTACTAGGCCCTCCATTGTTTTGGTATGTAGCTTATGATATCGCTGATCTTACTAGTTGTGTTTTTGAGAATTGGGGTGAGTACGATGTCGTCTCTGTTGGGAAAAGATCAAGCAAACATATGCAGTCATGGTATGGAAATACGGCAGTCAGAGATGAAGGAACTGCTTCCTGGCTCTTACACCTTTATTGTCCATATACGTGCTCCATGGTTAATAGTTCATGCATTTTATTATGCCACTGCTCCAAATAAATCCAAGCGATATGCAGCACTTGGCAATGAGTGAAGCTTTGCTCAGGAAAAGATTAGATACATGAGTGCCTTCCATTACCACCGACATATCGTCTAGAAGACACATCCGTGGGAAGGCATCCCAGTTCTGCTGTTAGATTGAGCTTAAATGCACCCACACCGCTTGCCAAAACCTCTGAATCTCTGTTGTATTCCTATTCAAAGGACTTTAATACTAAACTACTGAGGTAAATATATACTCACCCTCTGACCTTGCAAACCAGGGAGTCCACTCTTGCCTTCCAGCCCATCTTGACCCTTTGAAATAAAAAAAAAAAAAAAAAGAAGCATGAATGCTCTGCTAATTAACATTTTGTAATGAAGGGTGAGAACAGTTTTTGAATCAGTTCAATTAGTGGAGCACCACTAATTGTAGAATAGATGGATCATTGCTAATTTAACACCTAATTGTATGCAAAAATGACAGAATACCAGTACTTACACAAGTAACTGTACACTTATCCATGTTTAAGTGCTATATGCTGTACAATGATGTGTGTGTAACATTGGGAGAAATTCAACAGATTAGCTGTCCCTGCTGTTCCCAATTTTGTTTTGTTTTTGTGTCTGTGTGCCTATTCCTATGTAGCCTTTTTCTGTTTTGGGTTTCCAGCCAACAAAAGCAGTCTGTCTGCAGATTTTGGCCGCATTTTGTTCCAGTGTTTTGTTTTTTTAGTAGCCGTGGAGGGGCATAATCGAACGCGAACGCCTATCTCCATGGGCGTCTATGTCCGAAAACGGGTACGTAAAGAGGCGGGCCAGATCGTATTTTCGAAAAAATGGACGTTTTTCAGCTGGGTGTTTGTTTTTTTTAGCGATAATGGAAACTAAAAATGCCCCGCTCAAAAACGTCCTAATCCGAGCCTTTTGGTCATGGGAGGGGCCACGATTCGTAGTACACTCTCCCCCCTGACATGCCAGGACACCAACTGGGCACCCTAGAGGTCAGTGTGGTGGACTTCAGACAATGCTCCCACATGCATAGCTCCCTTACCACGGGTGCTGAGCACCCAACCCCCCTCCCCCAAAACCCACTACCCACAAATGTACAACACTACCATAGCTCTTAGGGGTGAAGGGGGCACCTACATGTGGGTACAGTGGATTTTGGAGACCTCTCATTTACCAGCACAAGTGTTACAGGTAGGGGGGATGGGCCTGGGTCCACCTGGCTGAAGTGCACTGCGGTACCCACTAAAAGTGCTCCAGGGACCTGCATACACGCAGGCCTCTAGGACTTGTTGCTGCTATATAACATTGGCACACCAGTTGACACCTGAAGACTAATCTCTCCGAAAACGTCCTTTATTGGAATAAGCACGCTTACTCACAGTTAACTGCAGATCAGAGGTTGTGCCCCACTGGCAACGAGTCTCCCTGGTACTGAGATTAGCAGTAGGTCAGAGCTGGCAGAATGGTGTACAATGCCCTCTTTCAGCCACATTCAAGGTAAGAACTAAGTTCTGTAACGTGGCTAACACGTGAAAGGGATCTAAAACTGGCTTACAAAAATGGCCACTACCTCATGGACTACCGGAAACAAAACAGGGCACACTCTGACCCAGTAAGCAGGGGGAAAAGCACCATGGGAGTAGAGCCTACCAACTACCAACATCGTGAGCATTTGCCACAAGCTGGTGGAATCACGGAGCCCAATACGCTACACCCACCACAATGCATTGCTGATGTGACTCTGTAGTGCGCATAACAGAAAAGGTGTCACACTCACCTGAGAGCCACATCAGAACCAGGGAAAGGCTGTCACAGGATAGAACACATTCTGCTGTCATGGAGGTGGGTATGGCATTTGAGGCTGGCACAGAGGCTGGAAAAAGTTTTTAAAGTGAGGTTTTTTTGGTGGGAGGGGGTTAGTGACCACTGGGGGAGTCTGGGGAGATCATCCCCGATTCCCTCCAGTGGTCATCTGGTCAGTTGGGGCACTTTTTTGGGACTTGTTCGTGAAAAAAAAGGGTCCACAAAAAGTGACCCAAAATCGCGGTAAAAACGCCTTTTTTTTCCGATTATCAGCTAAAGACGCCCATCTCTCCTCGGCCGATAACCACGCCCCAGTTCCACCTTCACCACGCCTCCGACACGCCCCCATCAACTTTACCCGTTTCCGCGACGGATTGCAGTTGGAAACGCCCAAAATCGGCTTTCGATTATACCGATTTGGGCACCCACGGGAGAAAGACGCCCATCTCCCGATTTGGGTCGCAATATAGGCGTTTTTCTCTTTCGATTATAAGCAGGATAGACATCCAAGGCTGCCCTTCTACTGAACTTTGGCTTTCTGCACCTGCTTGGAAACTAAGACCTTCTGGCACCAGAACCATCCAGAGATTGGGGAAGTCACTGGAAGGGGATGGAGGGGTTTGATGTTTGAGGGATGTTCCTAGTCGCAGCAGTGAACTCCCCCAAAGTAATTTAAGCTCCTCTTTTGCCCGCCAAAATTTGTCTTTGGTCATTTTCCACCTCTGACCATTCATCTGATATTTCCTGCCTTACCTGCCAATATTCTGAATTGCAAGGAATCAGCCTGCCTGTACCCCCATGGGAATGCACCACAGGCACTTGTCTTGAACAAGGATTCAGGATTTCTAGGACCAGAACCAGAACTGGAAAGGTGGCTGCCTGGAATTGTGTGGTGGTATGGCTAAAAATCCTATATCACCAAAAAGGGACTGGTTACATCTCAGACAGAGGAGGATGTCAGCAGTTACATTTTCCAGCAAACCATATGCAGGTTACAGAGTATTGAAACCTTGGTTGCAGTGAACTGTTATAGAGCCAGTTGCTACTATTCCATTAAGGTACTGATAATAGACTTCAACATCTATTATTTGGGAACAGTAAAGCCCTGATGCTCAAAGCTAACTGGGCTTGCAACGTTTCATTATGACTGGTTTTAGCTAGTTTAGTGACCAAAGATTTTATGCAAATGAATTTGTTAGTTTTAAAATGTGACGTAAATGAGGCCATTAGCAACTCCCTCCAATGTTCAGAGAGACAGCATACAAAAAACTCCTGTCCCAACAACTAAAAGCTACCAAAACCTCTGAGCAGGCATTAGGGTGAGAGTGCAGAGTTATAGAGGAGTCTCTGGGAGTAGAGGGAGGGATGGGGGCAGTTAATCTTTGCTTAATCTCTAGTTTCTTATGTTGAGGTTTGTGGGTATGGGAAAGCACCAGTGTGTGACTGGCAGTAGGAGCCCAGCTAGTAAAAAGACGCCCTAGGTGTGGCTAGCATTAGGAGCCCAGTGGAGGAGGACAGCCGGTCCTCAGAACCCAGGAAGAGCTTCCAGAAGCCGCAGTAGGGATAGGCATAGCCACAGTAGGGATAGGCATAGCCAGCCTGGAAGTCCAGCATAGCAGCCATCAACCTAAGAAGTCTCCAGTGGAGGGGTAAGATCTCAAGGGAGTGGGAGAGGATGGAATCGCAAGGAAGGGAGAGGACGGACCTAAGCAACACAGCCACGCCCACAAACTGACTTAGCTAAGAAGCTGGGAAGAGCTTACAGCTACTACATTGGCAAGCAAGACTGAAAGGATTTGAAAGGTGTGAAAGACTAAGTTACTGTTTCTAAAGATCTGGGTTATAGGCTAATGCTGTTGGTTCGAGTACACAAATTAGAACGTACTTGTTTAAGAGGCATTTCAGTCTAAATAACACAATATCTGTTTATTTACTACTCAAATTCTTATATACTACCCCTCCACTGGAACGAAAGCCAGCCTATCTTCACGTACTTCATCTCAAACACTTGTGTAAACAACTCCAATATACTAATACTAGGTGACATAAACCTTCACCTAGAAGACCCCGACTCCACCAACGCAGGTGAATGCAAAGACTTCCTACAATCCTGGAATTTAAAATGACCTCACATGCAAGTTACCCACACTAGATCGTAACCTATTAATAACTGACATCAAATGGACAGAAACACCTTGGACCGACCACTACAAACTGAACCTATCCCTAGACTGGCAGAAGAAGGGATTAAACCATACACCAGAACATACAACTTACACTAAGAGAAGGCAAATAGACCCACAAGTATTCTGGCAACTGATATATGACAACGAATGGACAACACGAACGGATTCCATACATTATCTCAATCACTGGGAGGATAGATGCAGAAGCATACTAAACAAAATAGCATCCTTAAAGACAAGAATATCAAGAAGACAAAACTCAATACCATGGTTCAATGATGAATTAAAAAAACTCAAAACACAAACCCGGAAACTTGAACGAGCAAAAAAGTTACTAGACACCACCCCTATCACCACAACCAACACAGACATCACACCCACAGACAAACTTGTTAATTACTTTAACGAAAAAATAATAAAATTACGCAGCACACTTCCTCAGCACAACACCGACATCGAAAACTTCATCAACAACCTGGACCTAACCCCTGGTGGATACCCAGCTGACTGTATCTGGACAACATTTACCCTCCTCACCATTGAATCAGTTACACAAGTGACTCATAGGTTCGCCAACACCCACTGCAAACTGAATATATGTCCCAGTCATCTACTCAAATCTGCTCCCGGCCGCTTCATAGCAGACCTCACATCCCACCTAAACTTCATGCTACAACAAGGTCTCTTTCCCGCATCCTACTCACCCCAATACCAAAAGACACTAAGAAAAATACAAACGACCTCACCAATTACCTCCCAGTTGCGTCTATCCCACCAGTAGTCAAACTGATGAAAAGCTTGGTGACCAAACAGCTTACGGAATACATGGACAAGTTCTCAATACTACACGACTCACAATCAGGATTATGCCCCCACCACAGTACTGAAACTGTCCTAGTCACTCTCATGGCAAAATTCAAACAGGAAATAGCCACAGTTAAAGCATACTTCTCCTCCAATTCGACATGTCGCGCGACATGGTAAACCACAATATACTACTAAGACTCCTTGGCCACTTTGGGATTGATGGAAACGTACTTAACTGGATCAAAGGTTTTCTAACCACCAGAACATATCAAGTAAAATCAAACTCAAACATATCACCACCGTGGAAAGCAGCCTGCGGAGTACCCCAAGGATCACCATTATCACCAATACTCTTCAACATAATGATGATCCCACTGGCAAAGTCCCTATCCAATCAAGGCCTCAACCCGTTTATTTATGCAGATGACGTTACAATCTACATTCCCTTCAGACATGACTTAACAGAAATAAGCAATGAAATCAATGATGGCCTGAACATCATGGACTCTTGGGCAAATTCATTCCAACTGAAACTGAACACTGAAAAAAACACACTGCCTCATCCTCTCATCTCAACACAACAAGTACAAACCAACAACCATAAACACCCCAGGACACACCCTTCCTACCTCAGACAGCCTAAAAATACTCGGAGTCACAATCGACCTCAACCTTACCCTTGAGAGCCGAGTAAACTCTGTAGTAAAGAAAATGTTCTACTCAATGTGGAAACGTAAACGATTAAAGCCTTTCTTCCCGAGAGACATTTTTCGTAACCTAATACAATCAATGGTCCTAAGCCATGCAGATTACTGCAACAGAATATATGCAGGACGCAAAGAGCAACTCACAAAAAAACTCCAGACTGCGCAAAACACAGCAGCCAGGCTGATATTTGGTAAAACATGATTCGAAAGTGCCAAAACCCTCTGAGAAAAGCTGCACTGGCTCCCAATCAAAGAAAGGATCATCTTCAAAATCTGTACTCTAGTCCACAAAATTATCTATGGCGTAGTCCCAGGATACATGACAGACCTCATAGATCTACCAATCAGAAACAGAATCGGATTGTCATGATCATACCTAAACCTACATTACCCAAATTGTAAAGGATTTAAATACAAAACAACTTACGCATCCTGCTTCTCCTACATAAGCGCACAATTATGGAATGGACTCCCAAAAGCTGTGAAAACAATCCATGACCATCTAAACTTCAGGAAATCACTAAAAATCAACCTCTTCAAAAAGGCTTACCCCACCGATCCACCGTAAATCCCCACACCCAGCAACAAATGTAACAAATAAATAAATATATTTCTGCTCAGTTTATGTCGTGTCACCAGCCTTGATTTTATTTTGAGTTTTCTTTCCTTCACTTAGTTTAATGTTATTGTTTTTGACTGGATAAAAGCAACTTTCTGTCTCCTTGCACTCTACAAAGCAGCAACTTCTCCCTTTCCTATGATGAGCTGGATCTACAACAAAAGAAAAAAAGCCTTCAGTGATCTGAATCTGCATCAATTGGATTATCAAACAACACCAAAATTCAGGAACTGCATAATGACAAAACCATAACTGCAATTCTGTGAGTTGAAGTTCATATCTTTAACCTATATTATCTCTACATTCCTGATATCCTGCTAAAGCTCCCCCTCAATTGAACTATCAATAATCTCACAGGTGTGAATGAAAGTCTTTAGACCAATGTCTCCAGTGAACAGAAGTGAATGCTAGATATCAGATAATGGACTGGTGGTTGGGAGGCGGGGATAGTGCTGGGCAGACTTATACGGTCTGTGCCAGAGCCGGTGGTTGGAGGCGGGGCTGGTGGTTGGGAGGCGGGGAGAGTGCTAGGCAGACTTATACGGTCTGTGCCCTGAAGAGCACAGGTACAAATCAAAGTAGGGTATACACAAAAAGTAGCACATATGAGTTATCTTGTTGGGCAGACTGGATGGACCGTGCAGGTCTTTTTCTGCTGTCATCTACTATGTTACTATGTAAAACAATTTTACCTTGTTTCAAGATATAAAAGTACAAAATATAAATGAAATAAACAGTTCTACTGAATGGCTGCATATCAATCAGCAAATCTTCAACTTTCCTACTTCAAAGGGAGGCAGACCCTCATGGAGCATTATCTGTAAAATTAACACTCCCCTGCTAATTGCAGCCAAAGACAAACTGGCTTTTGTTAAACTGAACAGATAGAAAGCTCTGAAACCTCACCTACTTTAATATAAAACTCTGCTCTGACCAAATAAATAAAAGATCTTCATATACCCTAATAATCTGGGGAAGAAGATACAACAGCCTCAAGAAAAGCAATATTTTCTGACTTAAATAAAGGAGATTTAAAAGGAGCACAGCTGCATTCCAAAAAATGTTTAAGATTAATTACTCTGCTTTGTCTCAAAATACCTGTCCTATTCAGCTCATTTCCTCCCTCCCCCCTCTCCATTGCCTGCAGTAATTCCAAACTGGCAACTTGAAAAAGAGAACTGTGCATTTGTAACCTTCCTTCAAACAGCAAACAAAGGAAATGGTCAAATCAGACAGAGAGCAACACTACAACCTGTCTGGAGGAACCTAGGAGCAAAATTAGTGGGAAAGCCATGCTCATCCCGCAGACGGATTAGACCACGTGGCTCGACAGAGCAGTTCGGTGCCGGCTGACCAGAGCAGGCAGACTGTGGATTGGCAGTGCAATCAAATATCGGCACACAACAATGCACTCCACCCAGAAGGACAGCGTAGTCTCACTCTCATCACGCTCGATGACGACCAGTCGAGTCAGCACAGTGGTGCGCCCTGAGGTTGTGGGTGATACATTGTAACATACTTTGCACTGTCTCTGTGATACTTTGTAGCATACTTTGTATTGTATCTGTGATACTTTGTACCATATTCTGTAAGCCGCACTGAACCTGCTATCGAGCGGGAAAGAGCGGGGTATAAATGCTACAAATAAATAAATAAATATCAGCAGTAACATCAAAATGCTTCAGAACACTATGGAAACTGAGAAGAATAAGAGACTATTTCCCTAGACAATCTTTCCAGAAACTGGTCCAATCAATACTATCGCAACTAGACTAATGCAATGCAGCATATGTAGGGTGCAAGGAAAACACACTAAAATCGCTGTAAACAGTCCAAAACACGGCAGCAAGACTGATTTAAAAGAAATCTAAGTACAAAAGAGCTCCCCCCGCCTCTGCTTGAAACACTACATTGGCTACCAGTCAAGGCAAGAATATTTTTCAAAGTGAGCACCCTAATTTTCAAGATACTATTTAGAATGGCACCCGAATATATGCTTAACATGATTGAACTATCCTCAAGAAATGCCAGCTTCACGTTTCACGTAAAGGAGCATGCACAGGAGGACGTCAGCAAGAAACAGCAGGGCAGCAAACGCGGCTGCACCGGAGACCGGCGCTGAAGAATGCTTCGGCTGGCGGGGGTTGGGGATCCCCACCAGCAAAGGTATTTGCTTTTGTGGGGGGTGGAGAGCGATGAGGCATTGAGGGGAAGCAGCAAGGAGATGAAGGGGAGCGGCAAGGCAGTGGGGGGGGGGGGGGCAGGTGGCGGGGCGGCAGACTGAACTGTGTCCCCCCACCTCGACCTTGGGCTTTGGCGCCATCCCGCCGTGAGGTCTGGCTATGCCCCTGCTCTACACTAACCAGTTAGCACACAGTAATGTAGAGGCACTAACTAGTTAGCACAGGAATACCCACTCTTCTCTCATGTCTTGCCCGCTCAAAAAAATTATTATTTAACGCAGAGTTAACATGCAAGCATTCAAAAACTAATGCATGACGCTTTAGCATGTCTTATTTTAGTCCATTTTTTTAGCACCTTATGCAGCTTAGTAAAAGGGCCCCAAAGTCAGGAGCATTAACCAATGTTTCCTCTAAGGACTGAGCTGATGTAAGCAACTATTTTTAGGGCTAGACCAGCCTTCTTGAATTGATTTAGATAAGGTGGCAGCTCTATTCCACCAAAGAGTTAACAAAGATATGTAAATAAAATGGAAGGGAAAAAGAATGAGGTAAACTGCAATTACATATAAAATTTATAAAAGAACTGAAGCTATGTTAGCTTAAAGGGTGAATGCAGTGAATTTTGTTGTAAAGAATATTGCTATGTATGAACACTTATTATAGATCAGTGATTCCTAAGTCAGTTCTGGAGTAACCTCGTGCCTGTCAAGTTTTCATATAATAAATACGCATGAGACTGATTTGCATATGCTGCCTCTATTGTATGCAAATCAATGACATGCATATTCATTGTGGATATCCTGAAAACCTGACAGGCAAGGGGGTACTCCAGGACTGACTTGGGAAACACTGTCATAGATGACGTGATTTCATAATAATTGTCTGTTTTATACACTTAAATCTTCCTTTTATGTTTCTTTCAAGCATAGTACATGTAATAGTTTTTAACAGCACTGCAAACCTAAGAATTTTGATGCCTTTGCTATGCTACAGTTCCCTGTAGTCAACTGCTGAGATGCTGCTGCAAGAATTTTATGTCTGCAGTAAATCCCACCAAAGCAGCACCCCACTGAAGAAATAAAAATTTGTTTTCAAAACAAAAGTAATTACTAAAATTACATCTTTTGTAGTAACCATGGGGTCCTTTTACCAAGCTGCGTGAAAAAGGGCCCTGCGCTAGCAGCAGGGGCTGTTTTTCCCACGCACCAGGGCCCTTTTTATTGCAGCTGGTAAAAAAGCCTCCAGCACACATGACCATGTGGTGAGAGAACTCTTACCGCATGGCCATATGGCAGGAAGCCCTTACTGTCACCCATTGAGGTGGTGATAAGGGCTGCCGCGCTAACCTGGTGGTAACTGGGCAGCACGCAATGATGTCTTATTAATGCCAGGTTATCACCACTCAAGCCATTTCCGGGGGGGTTTCTTTTTCCCCCAGAAATGGCGCACGCTCAGGGCGGGACTACCACCAATGGATACATTGGGCCAGTGGTTTTCCCAGAAGAGTGAGCAGTAAGCCCGCGTTGGGCTTACCGCCACTCTATAAAAGGGCCCCTATTTGCAGTAATATTCTTGTAATGAATTCCTCCACTGTTCCCTGCCCACTATCCGCCCACTATCCAGTATCTCCCCGTCTCTCAAGTCTTCTCCCTCTGCTGTACCTTCCAAACTTGTAGAGTTCGCTGGCAGCGGTAGCAACCCACATACATTGCCTGCAGCCAGCTCTGGAGCTATTCCTCTGCCATATGCAGCCCTGCCAGAAACAGGAAGTTGCATTACAGGGGGCAGGGAACGGAAGAGGGAAGGTTCTGAGGCCAGCTGCAGGCAGCATATCTAAATCTCTGCTGCTGCCTGCGATCTCTAAAAGTAAAGACCAGTTGGGAAGATAGGCTGGGGGGGGGGGGGGGGCAAGCTTTGAGAGAGAAAAAGATGCTGGATTACGGTAGAGGGGGAGGGGAAGGAGAGATGCTAAACTGGGGTGAGGGGAGGAGGAAAGAGAAATGCTGAACCATGCATGAGAAGGAAGAGAGATGCACGGACAGGGTGGGGGGGAGATGCATCTCTAGCCAACCAGGCAGTTTGCTAAATGGCAGTCCAAGATTACTGTGCAGTAGGTTAAAAAAAGTGCGCGGTCATGCAGCTTAGAGGGAACATTGACACAAACCCTTTGAATTTCAGCCTTTATGTTTTTTTTTTTTTTATTTGTTCTACTATTATTATGTCTACTCAATACCTGCTTATTAGCAGATGATACAGGCACTTTGTAATAAATCATACTGGGTCTGTGTTTTCTTAAATTTGTCTGTGCTATTTTAGCCCTTATAACAACCTCTCTATTGGGGTGTTCTGATTTGTTTGAAGATATCCTGCCTTCTATACTTTTCTATGATATTTGTACCCAAACGTACCATGACAGCCGGTTCGTTCCCAGCACTGTAAGATCCTACCTATATGACACGTGAGGTCCACTACCTTTGCACCAAATAGGCATGATGTCAAGTGATCCTCACACTCACCTGCCACCTAGCCATCTACATTCCTCATGTGTAAGTCACCAGCCACAACAGCAGTGCCCTCTTGGGCACACTCCAAGGATAATGCTTCATTTTTAGGGCAGTCCTATATACAGGATCATTTCCTGCCATGCCAAGGTGATTGAGCTTCCTCTTCCGAGGCAGTACAAGGGCTGCCACACTGCCATTGCAACTGTTCTACTGTATCCGTGAAAGTGTTTTCTTTTCCTTTCTATCTTACTCAGCTCTTCCAACTCTGCTATTCTGGTGTTCAGAGCCAGCAACTTATGAAATTCATGGATCATGTGACCTACTTGGAATATTCATTTTTTTTTATTTTGGGAGAATAAAATAGAGAACACTCTGAAGAATTACTACTCACTGGAGGCCCTGGAGATCCATTAGGTCCTGGTGGACCACGAGGCCCAGGAGGTCCCTTTAAAAGCAAAGAGAAAAAAATATTTTCAGTCAAAGAACATTTTTTTTTAAACCTTAAAACAACTAATTACTGTGGGGCCTTTTTACCAAACAGCAGTAAAAAATGGCCTTAGCGCACCCTTACATGGGTTTTTCCCATGCACTAAGGCCATTTTTACTGCTGGGATATCAATAGAAATCAAACAAAATAAAACATGGAAAAGAAAATAAGATGATACCTTTTTTATTGGACATAACTTAATACAAGAAATGTATTAAGTTATGTCCAATAAAAAAGGTATCATCTTATTTTCTTTTCCATGTTTTATTTTGTTTGATTTCTATTGATAACCTTAAGAGTGGACTAACACGGCTACCACACTCCTCTACTTACTGCTGGGATAAAATGCCTGAATTTCCTAATTTTGTATTAATGGCCACACGCTAATTTGCCATTAGTGCATGCCCATTAAAACAGATTATCGCATGACCCCATACTGTCACACATTTTGTAAGCGACAAGAGCTCACATGCTAATCACATGGTAATCAGTGCACGGCAATGTAGCTGTGCTAACCGATTAGCACAGAACATGCCCACTCTCAATCCCCAGAAACAAAAAAGCAACACTGGACCTTCAGGATTGAGATAAATGTCGTCCTTTAATGTAAAAATGACCCGACACGGGCCGTGTTTCAGCGTGCAAACGCCGGCCTCAGGGGTCTGACATAAAAACACACAGGTATAATCATAAATAAACACTGCACACATATTTCAAAAGATCCACATTCATAAAATAGTATAATAATATGATTGTTATTTTTATTGCTTACACTTTTATTGTTATAATCTGTCCAATTGGATGATGTATATCATATTATTATACTATTTTATGAATGTGGATCTTTTGAAATATGTGTGCAGTGTTTATTTATGATTATATCTGTGTGTTTTTATGTCAGACCCCTGAGGCCGGCGTTTGCACGCTGAAACACGGCCCGTGTCGGGTCATTTTTACATTAAAGGACGACATTTATCTCAATCCTGAAGGCCCAGTGTTGCTTTTTTGTTTCTGTTGTATGCTGTTTTAGCCTCTATTTTGTGACTTTTCGCAGCACCTTATGCCTGGAACAGACTTCCTGAGCCCATACGCCATGCGCCCTCCCTGCCCATTTTCAAGTCCTTACTCAAGGCCCATCTCTTCTCCCTTGCTTTTGGCGCCTAACCACCTTCCCCATTCCTGTTACCTACACTGACTACGTAGTCTGTTACCTTTAGATTGTAAGCTCTCTTGAGCAGGGACTGTCCCTCCCTGTGTTTAAACTTGTACAGCGCTGCGTAACCCTGGCAGTGCTATAGAAATGCCAAGTAGTAGTAGTAGTGACTGTGGACACTCTCAATCCCCAGACATGCCCCTTATGCCAAAAAATACATTTTTTTTTTCGTGTGTGGGTAGCGCATGCATATTGCAAAAACTGAAAAACAGCCAAACCCAATCTCAAAGGGTCAAATGTAGTGAATATACACTAATAAATGTCAAATGGGAAATACCCTCAGAAACCAAGGTCATTGCCAAGGTCTGACCATCAAGACACTGATATCTATATAAGATTTGTGTGCCTATGATCTTATCTCTTTCATGGGGTATATTTTCCCATATCTTGTCAAAAGAATTGATTCACAATGAAACCATTACTTCAAAACATTACTGAGCACAAAAAACTCCAAGCAGCAGCATTACTTAAATAAACAAACTTAGCTGTCTCATTGCTGGCTGAATGCCCCACACTTCAAACTGGTGACTTTCAACAGGGCCCAGATCGTTTCGCCCACCTCAGGGTTTCCTCAGGAACCACTCAACTTTAGCATTTCTTATCTTTTATCTTTGAACATTGTAATTGTGGGATAGGATGGTGAGAGTGTGTGAATGGTGCATTTACTTTGAATTTTCTGAGACACAAAACTTTTCTTTTGTAGATTCATACCCCAACAATTATGCTAAAGTTGAGTGGTTCTTGACGAAGCCCTGAGGTGGGCGAAACGATCTGGGCCCCGTTGAAAGTCACCAGTTTGAAGTGTGGGGCATTCAGCCAGCAATGAGACAGCTAAGTTTGTTTATTTAAGTAATGCTGCTGCTTGGAGTTTTTTGTGCTCAGTAATGTTTTGAAGTAATGGTTTCATTGTGAATCAATTCTATTGACAAGATATGGGGAAAATATACCCCATGAAAGAGATAAGATCACAGGCACACAAATCTTATATAGATATCAGTGTCTTGATGGTCAGACCTTGGCAATGACCTTGGTTTCTGAGGGTATTTCCCATTTGTCATTTATTAGTGTATATTCACTACATTTGACCCTTTGACATTGGGTTTGGCTGTTTTTCAGTTTTTGCAGTATTAGATTACCTTAGTGTGATTAACAGCCCATACTGTTCATTGAACTTTGGTCTAATTCTAATTGGTAGCACATGCATATCCCAAAATTACCATGGGATGCCTCAGCACACCCCAGCTATACCAATTTTTGCTGTGGTAAGTAGTACGCAACAGTGCTTGCTGCAGCTTTGTAAACGTGTCCCATTGTATTTACTACAGCATAGACTTTGGATAAGAGAAAGGTCATGACTACGTTCACGCTCTATGCTGCTGAGTACAATTAATAAATGATATAAAAAAGGATATGACACATACAAAGTGAAATTTTTTAATGGTTGACAGTACTATATAGACCACTTGTTGTGAAACAGAGAAGCAGGCTGAGAAACAAAGAAGACAGGGTTTAATCCTTGTAACTTTCATGAAGTAACGTCACTCTCAATTGTCTTGAATAGAAATTTAGGGCCTCTTTTACTAAACCGCACTAGTGAATCTTGATGTGGCAATGCTGACAAAGCCCATTCACTTGTGGTAAAAGAGGCCCTTAACTTGTAATCCTTATGGGGACAAGAAAAAGCCTACTGTACATGAATATAAGTTTAGTTTAGTTTATTGTGTTCTTGCTAAACCGCCTTTCAATCATAAAATCAAGGCAGTGTATAGTCTGAAATGGAAAAGGAAAAGAACTTCAAAATATCAAAGTAAAGCAAAAGAGAAGAAAAAATAATCACACAATAACAATAACAACTCAAGCTACTGGTCTCCCGGCCTAGCGAAATCCCAAAATGCCAAAACAAGTGAGTTTTTAAAACTGATTTAAACTTAGAGAAGGAACACGCCAAACAAAGGTAAGGTGGGAGAGAGTTCCAAAAGGAAAAGGGCAGCACAGAAAAAGGCAGCGTGACGAGTAGACTGAACACGAGAACAGTGCACAGGGCGTAGAGCGAGACAATTTTCATAAGCTGAGCAAGGAGCATGAGAGGGTCAGTAAGGGACAATCAGAGAAGAGAGGCAGGAAGTCTAGTGTGAAGAATTCTGTGCGTTAAGACCAAAATTTTATATTGCAAATGATACGGAATAGGGAGCTAATGGTGTTGAACAAGGAAAGGAGTTACATAATCAAAATGAGACGCACAAGTAAAGAGACGAATAGCAATGTGGCAAAATAAAAATCAGTGTGTGTCCATTTTGGGACTTACCACCACACATTGACTTAAGGTCTCACATGTTAATTGGGTAGTAATCGTCAGTGCACGTACACTGCTGATTGCCGCCCAGTTAGTGCCACGCGGTACATTCTGCCACACATTTTGGACGCACGTCAAAATTAAAAGTACCGCCCGGGGCACCCAGTAGCTGGGTGGTAGTTCTAATTTGACGCATGTTGTACATGCGTAGGCGCTTATGCGTCTTAGTAAAAGGGCCCCTAAATATGCAGATGACATGAAACCATTCAGATTTGTCAAAACACATGCGGATTGTGAATAATTGCAGGAAGACCTTAGGAAACTGGAAGACTGGGCATCCAAATGGCAGATGAAATTTAATGTAGACAAATGCAAAGTGATGCACATTGGAAAGAATAATCCGAATCATATTTACCTGATGCTAGGGTCCACCTTAGGAGTAAGAGCTCAAGAAAAAGATCTAGGTGTCATTGTAGACAATTGGTAAGTGTGCGGTGGTGGCCAAAAAAACAAACAGGATACTAGGAATTATTAGGAAATGGATGCAAAATAAGACCAAGAATATTATGATACCTCTGTATCGCTCCATGGTATGACCTCACCCTGAGTATTGCATTCAATTCTGGTCACCATATCTCAAAAAAGATATAGTGGAATTAGCAAAGGTTCAAAGAAGAAGAGCAACCAAAATGATAAAGGGGATAGAAGTCCTGTCATATGAGGAAAGGATAAAGAGGTTAGGGCTCTTCAGCATGGAAAAGAGACGGCTGAGGAGGAATATGATTGAGGTCTATAAAATCCTGAGTGGTGTAGAACAGGTAGAAGTGGGACACTCAATGATATTACATGGAAATACTTTTAAAACAAATAGGAGGGTATATTTTTCACTCAAAGAATAGTTCATCTCTGGAACTCACTGCCGGAGGATGTGCTAATAACAGTTAGCATATATGGATTTTAAAAAGGTTTGGACAAGTTCCTGGAGGAAAAGTCGATAGTCTGTTATTAAGATGGACATGGGAGAAGCCACTGCTTGCCCCAGGATTTGTAGTATGGAATGTTGCTGCTAATTGGGTTTCTACCTGGTACTTGTGACCTCCATTGGCCACTGCTGGAAGCAGGATACTGGGCAAGATTGGTCTGACCCAGTAAGGCTATTCTATAATGTTCTTATGTTACAAAAGGTATCTTAAGGCACATTGGCACACATCACAAGAAACTTGTTATATAACCCCCCCACCCCCCCCAACCATGAAAAAAGCAACAGAAAAACTCCCCCTCCACTCCCTCCAAATACAAATCCAAACACATACATGGAACCATCACAACCACAGCAGAGCTGAAAGCCTGGGCTCTTATGGCCCCCAACACACTAAGAAGATACCAAGGATTCAGGAATTTATCACCCCTTACTTCCCTTTTTCCAGTATGGCTATTCTTATATTCTACCATTTGAAGCCTATGATGTGAACATTTTGAAAGTTGTTCTGCAGGCCTTGGTTAGTTTAATTTTTATCATTTTCTGGGTTTTCTTTCGCTTATTCCTGTTATCTATCAATTTATAAAATTCTCTACGGGCTCTTACTTGGTCTCCCTTCAGGCCTTCTTTATGTACCTGAAATGCAGAGATAACATGGTTACTTCAAGGAAAACCACAACACAGATTAAATTCACTGAAATCTGTTACAGATACTCATCCAAGCCCAATCAGTGAAGAAAAATATTGCAAGGAGGAAAAAAGATCTCATACAACTGTGGCAATTAATTAAAAATTCTTCTGCACTCAGTGCAAAAAGTGATTTTTAATTAATTGCCACAGTTGTATGAGATCTTTTTTTCCTCCTTGTAACATTTTTCTTCACTGGTTGGGCTTGGAGGACTACTTCAAGTAAAGCCTCTTCCTCTCCCTCACCCAATTACATGGCTCCCTTGTAAGCATGATTTCATACGGTTAAACTTAGCATATTCCTGTCTCTGTCAGTTTCTATATTATATTACTGCAGAAGGAAACAACATTTTATTTAAAAGACAGCAATATTCTATATCTATAGTACATGCTAGTTACTCTTCTAATCTGTGAGTGCAACTAAAGGTACATCTTACCACAGAGCCTGGTTTGCCAGGAAGCCCAGTTTCTCCCTTTACACCCTACAAGAAGACAAAATAAGAATAATCAGATATGCACACTGGAAGATGAAATAAGAGTAATCAGATTTGTACACTAGATCAAAGTTTGATTATGACATCCAAAAAGAAATATATATCATGAGATGACATAAAGAAGTGGGAGGAAATGAGAAACTGAAAGCAGAACGTTGCTGGATTACTGCATTAGGAGTGAGCTGAGCTGAGCCAAGCCTGGTTTTAAAGGGCTGTTCCAATGCACCTTGGACTGCAGTGTTGAGGAAACAGAAATTAAAGCTCCTTACATAACAATTTATAAGAACACAGGATCAGCTTAGACTGTGCAAGGGTCTGGAACCACTAGGCAATCACATTGAATCTATAAATATAGAGTACAAACCTTATATAGGATACCAAATACAGGCAAATATTTTATTTCCATGGGAATAGTTCTGAGGTCTCAAATCAGGTGATCTTTTGTCAGTGACTCATTGCAAGTGTGATTGGTTGACAAGAAAGATGCACATTTAAGATATATTTTTCAAACAACAGTCAGATAACTTCCAAGTGCATAAACCTTCCCTATCTCTTTTCCCTTTTGTTATCCTATCTTTGCTTGCATTTATATCTAACTCACATTTTCTCAAACATCACAACTACTCATTTACTACAGTTTGTAATATTCTTGTCCAGACTCTGTAATTGTATTTACTATGTAAGCCGCAATGAGCCTGCAACATGTGGGAAAGTGTGGGGTACAAATGTAATAAATAAATAAATAGAGCATCTGTATTTCATGCACATGATACATTATCATGGTTATTTTAGAAGCAATTTGGATGTGCATAAACTAGGATTTAGACATGTATTTCACATATACATCTAAATCCTGATTTTAGAAAGTCAAGATATGAATGTCAAAATCTTGAATATGTGTATATGGCAAGGGGGCACGGTCTGTCCATGCATTTGGTGGACTAGGCAGGACTAAAAAAATTGAAGTATAATTCCCATTTCAAGAAGAGGAATACAAGGTTATATTAAAGAGATCAACATCAGAATTTACAACTGCTCCCTGGGATGCCTAGGTATCAGAAAGGTGCTATTTGATGCTCTGCTATCCTTAGCCTTGAAAACTATCTTAAGTGAATGGTTAGACAATACAAATGTTTCTTTCGCCTTCTGGTGGACTTCGTGTGTCTTGTCTATAAATATGAATTCCCATTTGACTGACAAAAAACAATTGAACTGCTGCTTTTCTAAAAACATGGGAACCTCTCAAGGTCTTTTGTTTCAATATATCTGTATAAGTGATATCAGTCCTTCTTATGTATGTTTGGTATATTAATTCTTCTTCATGCTCCTTGACCTATGATTTATGCTGTAGCTGTGAACTTACTGTTTATTCCGCATATCCTCCATGTAGGTAAGGTTTATATTTTCTTTATATGTTTTTGTAACTTTGTATTGTTGAACAGTATGAAAATATTTTCAATAAAAATGACTTGAACTACAAAGGTGCCTGTTATTGGCAGTGCTCCACAGGAGGGATTAAGAAAGATTATTTTTTTTAAATTATGCTCCTTGAAATCAGTTTTGCCAAATGTTTGCAGGCTTTCTCCTTAATCAGCAACACATAATGGGTATGTTTCCAAAACAGCACCCGTGAAGGGACATTTTCTATAGTGCGTCTAAGTCATATTTTGGACGTTTTGTGTTAAACTTACCAACAGGCTCATTTTCAAAAGAGATAGACATCCAAAAAGTGACCTAAGTCAGCATTTGGATGTTTAGCGGGAAAGAGCGGGGTATAAATGCCACAAATAAATAAATAAATAAATAAATCAGTATTATCAAAACCTCTTTTTGGACGTCTTTCTCTGAAGTCTGTCAGAAGGACGTCCAAATCTCAAGGGGGAGTGCCAGGGGTGTGTTGATGGCGGGACTTGGGTGTTCCTAAGAAATGGACTTCTTTCAGCAATAATGGAACAAAACAAAGATGTCCATTAGTCGTTTTGAGCTAGACCTGTTTTTATAAAAAGGAGCTCCAGTGGGACTTGAACCCACTTCCCCAGGAGCAAAGCCTGCTACACTAACCACTAGGCTACTCCTCTACTCTACACAAGAAGAGCCCCAAACCACCAGATGACCACTGGAGGGACTCGGGGCTCACCTCACCTTACTCCCCCAAATCACAAAACATTTTTTCCAAACAGCACTTTCAAAAGGATAGACTTTTTGTTTTTGTAGAAAATGACCTTTCCTGTTCTGATTTTGGACATTTTACAAAAACCATCCAAATTCAGACTTAGATGTCATATCCAAAAAAGCCCCTTGTACATTTGACTTGCCCAAAGTCACAAAGAGCAGCAGTGGGAATTGATCCCATGTTGCCAGGATCAAAGCCCACTGCACTAACCATAAAACCACTCATCCTCTGTTTTGGAGGTCTTGCATTTGGACGTCTTTTGTTCAAAAATGGCCCAAAACAAAGGACGTCCAAATCGCAGTACGTCCATAGTATTTTCAAACACAAAAGATAGACGTCTATCTTTTTTGAAAATGACCACCTTTCCTGTTCAGAATTTGAATGTCTTTATAAAATGTCCAAATTCTGACTTGGACATTTCTTTCAAAAATGCCCCTCCAAATCTGAAGAAGAAATATACCTATTTTCAAAAAAAGAAAAATGTCTATCTTTTATTTCAAAAATACCATTTCAAACAAGGTTTTGTGCTTTGTGGGTTTATCTTTTTAGGCCATTAAAAAAAAAAAAACGCACAAGTTAAAAATGCACAACATCAAGCCATTGGGATATAGGAGGGACCAGCATTTTTAGCTTCCAAGAGAGCAATGAGGCACCTTAGGGGGCACTGCTATGGACTTCATATAAATGCTCCCAGATACACATCTCATTGTTGCTCCCTTATCTTGTCTGCTGAGCCCTCCAAAACCCACCCCAAACCCACTACCCCCAACTGTATGCCACTACAATAGCCTATATGTGGTATAGTAGGTTTCTGATGAGTTTTGAAAGGCTCACAGTTTCCACCACAAGTGGAGGGGGTATGGGCCTGTGTCCACCCGCCTACAGTGCACTGCATCCACAAGTACACTACTCCAGGGACCTGCATGTTGCTCTAATGGACCTGGCTATAACATCTGAGGCTGTCAGAGGCAGGTGAGTACTATTTTTATTCACATTTTTAGAGGGTGGGAGGGGGGTCAGTGATCTTACCAACATGGGGAGTAAAGAGGGAGGGGTCATCCCTGAATCCCTCCAGTGGCCATCTGGTCATTTAGGGCATCTTTTTGTCTTATTCTTTAGAAAAACAAGTCTAGACCAAAACGTTGAAATTTTCGCCCTAGATGTTTTGGTTTTGTTCCATTCTAGCTGTAAAATGTTAGGCCTTTGAAATGCCCCCGATATGCCCCCTTGTGATTTGGACGCACTGCAGACAAAATGCATATATAGACGTCTGCAAAATAGGAAATCCGTCCAAATGGGACACTTTTTGGATATTTTTCTCTTTCGAAAATGAGGCCCATAGACATCTGTCTGTCGGCACATACACATCTAGGTTCTGCTCTACATTGGCAGATCTTGTTTTAAATACTACCAGAATTCTGCATGTGTCCCCTGGATGTTTCAATTCTGATTTCTATGTTGTATCTATAATGGGGCTTCATGTGACACAATTTTAACTGAGAGTCACAATACACAGCACACTAGAAGCACCTTAAGCACAACATATATAGAATAACAAAAGTACCAACTGGTGGCAAACTAGCCCCTCATGACAAGACACAGCTTAGATTTTGAGCTGTTCTGCATTGGGCAGAGCCTTTTGTAAAATACTGGTGGAACTGAGCACACTCCTACCCATTTGTCTCAATTCTGAGCTCAATGACCTATGAAAAATTAAGCTAGTGGAAGGAGGGTAGGGAGGGTAACCTAAGTACTTCAGTACAGGTGATATTTATGTAGTCTCATTGCCCTGTCTCTGCTCTTGACTGTGGAATACATTCTCCCCTGATGACATTCTGTGTGCTAGGAAAGAGAAGCACCAAAGGAGGGAGGGATCTGTGTGGTCTTGAAAACTCACAAACCTAAACTAAATAACACTTATGTGGGTACAATATAAGGGATGCCAGACAGCAAAAAAGCAATGCAACGGAGATAGTATTTGGGAATTAAGAAGCAACTTTACAACAAATGAGAAGAATTTAATAAGCAGAATATGTGACCATCTCTGGGAAAAGGTAACTAAAGTCATTAGAAACAAAAACAAAGTTTTAATGAATTTTGCTAAGCAAACTATTTGTAACACAACAGTCTAAATCCCATCCTTTTATGTGAAAAAATAACAAAGTTACAGAAGTTCAAACATGTAACTTTTTCAGACTGCTTATGAACCCATGACATGGAAAATTAGCCATTCTCAACATGTTGGATCCGCTACTTTAGTCATCTTTTCCTAGAGATGGTCTTATGTTTACTTATAATTTCTCAACTTTCACATAACTTCAGTTTATCTAGTGTTCTCTCCAGGGGCGTAGCCAGACAACAGATTTTGGGTGGGCCTAGGCAAGAATTGGGTGGGCACCAAGTGTTCTCCCCCCCCCCCCACCACCACCAAAACAGCTGGTGGAAAAACGCTTCTTTCCACCTTGGCAGTCTGCAGCATGCATACGCTGAAAACTGAGCATGCACAGGTGCCAGTATTGTGGAGAGTAACGTTTTTGTTACCATCAGGGGGAAGTCTTCAGCTGGCAGAGCTTGGGCTCCCCACCAGCTACTACTAAATGTCTGCTACTGTTGGGTGGGCCCCGGCCCACTCAGGCCCACCTGTGGCTACGCCATTGGTTCTCTCCATTATCATTAGAACCAGACATCATTAAGCGATCATAATTCTCAATCAATGTTAAGTGCTGCCAACTGAGCTTATGTGAGAAAAATCTCTCTCACAGGAGAAAGTCCCCTTTAAGAAACTTCATTTAACTGCCTCGCACATAAGTGGCAGCTGCCTTCTGATTCATTATTTTAAAAACAAATTCACTGTAGAAGACAAAAGAACTTGAAAGTGTAAACAAATTCCAGTAAATCATAAATTGAAATATAGAAACATGACATTCATGTTTCTAACTTTCTAAATTTACCTGGTCACCCTTAGGTCCGGCAGCCCCTGTTGCTCCAATACTACCCTTCAGGCCCTGTTAATACATGAGCAATTATAGTTAGTAAGTTGAAAACCCACCCCTCATGCATATGTAAACATGTAAGTCAGCACAGTATCTACTTTTTGAAACCAATACGTTCTTAGAGCTGCCAGGTGACCCAGTTTCTAGCCAATCCTGGTTTTGAACTTACATCCCAAAGTAGTATGTTACTGTTAGTCCCTGATTCTACCCACTGAAATCAGTGCTTCAGGTCCCATAATGCACAATGACAGAGTTGTTGTCACGTCTGTGGTCGTGACCCCTCTCAGGCTCACCTTATTTCCGGCGGTCAGGTTCTAAGCTGGCTTCTGTATGTTCTTCCTGAGTTAGTTCTGTCTCTGTCTCTGTGTGCTGGCTGCTTCCAGCATGGCTCTGATTACTCTACTATACTGCACCTGTGTGTGTTAAGCCTCTCTGTGTTTCAGTATGCTTTCTGCCTGTGTTTTGGTTTGTGTTCCTCTTGCCCTTTGGTAGCCAGCCCTGGTGGCTGCATTGGATTGTCTGTGTGCTGTTTCCCGTTCCAGACTTCAGCCAAGTCCAGTCCAGATCTTCTGGCCTGCCAAACTTGCTTGTCTTGTTTGAGCCTGCACAGCACCCATAGCTGCCTGATGATTGCTGCAGCTGAATCTCAGCTGCTGCTGGGCTTATTAGCCATTTGGAAACTCTCTGCTTTGCCTTTGCATCGCCTAAGGCCCTGGTTTGTTGGTGCTTGCTGCACTTCTGCCTAGTCCAGTTTATAGTCTGTATTCTTGCCTGATTCTAGTTTAGTCTTTGTGTAGCTTCTTGTACTTTATTGCTTGTTTCCCAGTCTTGTTTCTTGTTTATATGTCTTTGTCTAGTTCTAGGTTGTCTGTGTTTCTTGTTTCAGTGGCTGCCTGGCAGATTTCAGTTCTGTCTCTTGTCTATCAGTGTTTGCTCCCTGTTTCAGTGGCTGCTTGCAGCTTTCAGTTCTGTCCCTTGTCTGTCTGAGAGTCCTAGTCTAGTATTCTGCCTAGCCTCCCTGTGTGTTCTAACCCCTGTGAGTATCTAGTTGGTATCCAGTTCCTGCCCTGTCCGGTACATCCTGCCAGCCACCTGCACCCAGGGGCTCAACTCCTGAGGAACGGTGGTCATGTGCAGGTGAAGTATAGCTGTCCCTGTCAGAGTTCTGTCTTATCCCTGTGTGGGGTGGTTTTGCCTGCCACTGCCGCTCCTCGGCAGGGGCCCAAGGGCTCACAAACCTAGTTCCTGCCTTGGAAAACGTGACAGTTGTCAGAAATCTATGACTGGCCCCAAATCTCCCTCCTACAACTGGGTAACTTGGCAGCTCGAAACAGCAACCACATAAGAACAAAAGTCCTCCGCAAGGATACACAGATAGACAAACACAGTGGAGGTGAAACCAAGGATGATGCAGAAACAACACGTCCAATGGACTAAAAAGTTCACATCAGGTGCTTTATTTAATAACAAATGGACTTGGCATGAGTCATGTTTCGACCATAAAGGCCTGCCTCAGGAGTCCCTAAACAATACAGAACATTAACGTAAGTAAAAATATATTTAAAAAATATATAACAAAGGTGATACAGTTAAAAATCCTCTGTAGAAAAACAAACACAAAATGTATATAAAAATGAAAATATGTAAATTAATACATGAATTAATATATGATGATGACTTGGAAACACTGACATACAGATAGAGCATATAACTGGAATCCTATATAATAATTCTCACCTCCAACATTCTATGTGTCTGCCTGCCTGTGTCCGTAACTTTCTTCACAGATGTGCTCCGAAGCCCTAGCTGATGTCATTAGACCCATTATGACACATCCTATATAATAATTCTCACCTCCAACGTTCTGACTTGCCTGGGACCGTGGCTCATTCCAATTTGGTCTGCTAGGCTCCGCAGATCAGGCTGACATCACCATAGCCATTATGATGTCTACTTCAGAACCCGGGGGGGGGGGGGGGGAACATGCCTCACAGCTGATCCATGTCCAGAGGAGGGTGGCTGGACATAGGTAGCTGGAGGGGGGCAGGGGAGAGAGGAGGGTCGCTGGACATGGGTGGCTGCAGTGGGCGCAGGGGGAGAGGAGGGTCACTGGACATGGGTGGCTGCAGGGGGAGAGGAGGGTCGCTGGACATGGGTGGCTGCAGTGGGCACAGGGGGAGAGGAGGGTCACTGGACATGGGTGGCTGCAGGGGGAGAGGAGGGTCGCTGGACATGGGTGGCTGCAGGGGAGCCAAGGAAAACCTTGCTAGCGCCCGTTTCATTTGTGTCAGAAACGGGCCTTTTTTACTAGTATTACATAATACTTGAATATGAATCTTAATAAACAATTGATCAAAAGGATAGATGTAAAATAACCATATACTCAGCGCTAAACATGCATACAAATTTCATAAAAACTGGGTCAGATACCTCACTTAGAAACTTTTACATGTAAGTGTCCAAATTAGAAAACTAGTAGCAGCAGAGTCCTTGTATAAAAAGATTTATCCTTTGGTTACAGTTTGCATGAAAAAGCATGTTAGGGAAATATTTTATTTAAACCAAAATGAGGCCAGTGAATGTGGATATGATAAATGGAGGCTTTGACTTGCATGATACAATAGCAGTACTAAGACTAGTAACAGCAAAGTCCATGTGTACATGGACTCTGCTGCTACTAGTTTTCTAATTTGGATGCTTACATGTTAACACTCATGTAGGTTCTAAGTGAGGTATCTGACCAGTCTATGTTATTTTATATATATCCTTTTGATCAATTGTTTATTAAGATTCATATTCAAGTATTATGTAATATTCCAGTTAAATGCTCTATCTGTATGTCATGGTTTCCAAGTAGTTGTCATTTTGTGTTTGTTTTTCTATAGAAGTTTTTTTTAACTGCATCACCTTTGTTATATATTTTTTAAATATATTTTTACTTATGTTAATGGTCTGTATTGTTTAGGGACTCCTGAAGCAATCCTCTATGGCTGAAACACGACTCGTGTCGAGTCCATTTGTTCTTAAATAAAGCACCTGATGGAACGTTTTAGTCCACTGGACGTGTTGTTTCTGCATCATCCTTGGTGTCACCCCCGCTGTGTTTGCCCTACTTGGCAGCTATGCATTTTGAATGCCATGTACAACTGTTATATTGGAAGTAAGGACAAGAAGAGGCAGGGTAATTCTGTTCACATGATCAAGTTTGTTTAGAGACCTTTACTGACTCTACCAGTTATAGAGGTTGGTATTTTCCAAAAGTCAGAACTTTCTACTGTTGAGGAAGTATTCCCTACCAGTAAGGTAATGGTAAAGAGGAAAGATCTGCCTGTACTGGAAATTGTTTTCAAGGGTGATGATGCAGAGGAACTGAAAGAAATCTCAGTGAACCTGGAAGATGTACTGAGCAAAATCAACAAATTGAAGAGTAGTAAATCAACTGGACTGGATGGCATACATCCAAGGGTACTCAAAGACCTCAAGCATGAAATTGCTGATCTACTATTAGTAATATGTAACCTGTCATTAAAATCATCCTTAGTACCTGAAGATTGGAGGATGGCCAATGAGACGCCAATTTTATAAAGGGTTCCAGGGGTGATCTGGGAAATTACAGACCCATAAGCCTGATGTCAGTGTCAGGAAAAATAGTGGAAACTATTATAAAAAATAAAATTATGGAACATGTAGACAATCCTGGTTTAATGGGACAGAGTCAGCATGGGTTCAGCCAAGAGAAGTCTTGCCTCACCAATTTGCTTCATTTCTTTGAAAGCATGAATAAACATGTGGATAACGGTGAGATGGGTGATGATAGTGTATCTAGATTTTCAGTAAGCTTTTGATAAAGCTTCTGATGAGAGACTACTGCAACCACTTTTTGTGACTCACTGCACCGCCATTTGCTCGTTGAAGAGAAGAAATTGTGTATTCCTCAGTGCTTTTTCTCCCAGTGTGTTAACCACCCAAACACTTAATATACCTTTGGAAGACTCCTGAAAAAGGCGCTACGGCGCCGAAATATGGCTGGTTGAGTCAACCATTTGCAATAAATATCATTGTTGAATTAAGTTATACATCTCCCCCATTGTTTGGATAGAGCCTATCTTCCCCACCCTTTCTCTGTTCCTGCCCAATTTTTTTTGGCCAGGATTCATTCAATCCTAGCTATGCCACTAGCACTCTGTTAATATTTATTTATTTATTTTTACCAAAGAACAAACATGCTATCAAAGCATTACATACATCTAGCCCACGGGTGCCAGGTTTTCCAGGAAATCCATCGATACCTCGTTCACCCTGCAGGGAGAAAACAATATTCAGTTAACCACTGAAGTACAAACATACATTTATTCTTTTAGGACCTGTTTAATTCAAATTCATAACTTAGAAACATTTCTGGCAGAAAATTATTAGTCAGCTTGAACAAATAAAAATAATTGCATCCCTCATTAATGGCCATCAGGCCATCATGGACCAGGTGAGACACTAGCTCAGGGCACCGAGGCTCAAGGGCACCAAAAACCTGCCTTACTTGCTCAGCCTTCACAGGGGCCAGAGTATGTTTTGCTCTTACCACTGTTCTCTCACACAGGTCTGGCATCACTTCTACTATGCCTTCCAGTTTCTCCCTTTTTCAACCCCCCCCTACTGTCCAGCTGCTTCCCCCTCATGCCCTTCCTGCTGTCCAGCTTCTCCCCCTCAACCCCTTGCTGCCCTAGTCTACCTTAAAATGTCTCTTTCTCCATCAGTAGTGATACATAGGCACTGCCAGTAGCCTGATTCAGAGCCTTTCCTCTGGTGCATTCCACTTATGTGGAAACAGGAAGTTGTGTCAAAGGAAAGGCTCCAAGTCAGGTCACTACCAGCATCTGTATCACTGCTGATTGAAAGAAAGAACTGTTAAGGTAGATTGGGGAGAGGGGGAGATGCTGAACTCAGGGGCAGAGGGGAGGGGAGAGGTGAGATAGACCAGGGGAGGGAGGGCTCGAGGGAAAAATACTGGACCCCGAAGTGGAGAGGAGGGAGAAAGAGATGCACAATGGGTGGGAGGGAGGAAACACCTACAAACTGTATTTGAGCATCAGTTAGGAACCCTTTACTTACAGTATTATCTCATTGAAACCTAACGGTGCATTTCACATATCTTGTGTATTAAACCGGAGGAAAAAGCCTCAACAGACTCCGTATTTTTGGCTATACAGCTCAATGACTTGTTGGAGTTCTAACTGTCATCATAGGCAAAAAAAACCTCCCGGTAACAAAGTTTATATCCACTCCGTCAATTCCACTGCTGACACTGGCCCAGGTTTCGGACACAAACTCTCTTGTCCTGCTTGAAGCAGTGTCGGCAGTGGAATTGACGGAGTGGTGACAGATCACTGGAGAATAATTTGACCAACAAGCTAAGTGGTGTTTTACCTAAGTTTATTTAAGACTGGATATAAACTTTATTACCGGGAGGTTTTTTCGCCTATGATGACAGTTAGAACTCCAACAAGTCATTGAGCTGTATAGCCAAAAATACAGAGTCTGTTGAGGCTTTTTCCTCCGGTTTAATACACAAGATATGTGAAGTGCACCGTTAGGTTTTAATGAGATAATACTGGGAGGGAGGAAAGACAGAAGGAGATATGTTGGACACAGGGTGGAAAGGAGAGAGGGAGAGATCAGATTCTGGACAAAGGGTAGAAAGGAGGGAGGGAAAAGAGAGTGAGAGAGAAATGTTGGATCTCAGGAATAAGGAAGGCACAACATCTGTCCAGCAGTGACTTGCTGGCTGGCACAAATTCCTGCAGCGCAAGCTATTAGAGCATCTGCCTTCAACAGAGGAGGAAAAGCTTTCACTTGTCACATTTCCAGCAAGGCTCCAATGAACTCCAACTGTTGAACAGGAAGCAGATGAGACTTGGGATAGTTCAAAACGAAGTCAAGAAGCTCCAGCAGTCAAATAGCTAACTGCATAGATTTCTGAGTCCCATCCCTCAACGTGCTTTCCACGAGCCAGTCGTCCAGATAAGGGAAGACATGGATCCCCAGTCTGCATAGCGATGCTGTGACTACTGCAAGACACTTGTTGAAAAACCCTAGGGGCCAACACTAGACCAAATGGCAGCACACGGAATTTGCAGTGCTGCGCCCCTAGAAGTAAGTAAAGATACTTCCTGTGTGCATGAAGTATCGGAATATGAATTTAAGCATCTGTTAAGTCTACAGATCACAGCCAATTGTGTTCTTGAAACATGGGGGGGGGGGGGGGGGGGGGGAAGAACCTAAAGAAGCCAATCTGAACTTTTCTTTGACTGGATACGTGTTCAGAGCCCTTAGGTCCAGTAAGTGTTCAGTAACCGCTAGATGATTGAAGGAGCACATTTGAAAGTTGTTCTCCCTGAAGCAGCGGTATACACTTTGCCAAACAGTGGCCAGCGTCGAGGAGATTGTTGGAACAGTTAAACTAAGTAACTTAATTTACTCCAGTGGAGGCCTTGAGTTTTATGTATTTATTTATTATTACATTTGTACCCTGCGCTTTCCCACTCAAAGTAGGTTCAATGCGGCTTACATAGTAATAGGGATTACAAAGTATTGATAAAGAAAATATAAGTTAAGTAGAGCAGAATAGTAAGAAAGATAGGCAGGTAGAGATGGCTAAGGGTGAAGGGAGTAGGAGAGGTAAGAGCAAGGGTAGGTGAGCATTGGAGGAGGGATAGAGGAGGCGGAAGGGGGATGGGACACGGGATAAGCAAAGGGAAATTTGGTGGGAGATGTAGTCTAGGTCATTGTCATTTGTTTCCTGGACATGAGTTGGGTAGATGATCGATTTGATACTGTAGTGTTTGGTGGCATGTACAGGTTGCTGCTTTGCACACTTCAAACCTCAGATCCTGAGACTATCTGAGGTATGTAATGGATGCTGAGACTGCACAAAGTGTGACCTGGTTATCTTGCACTGTTTTGCTACCTTTTTCCATGTTTGATCCATTAAAAGCCAGGACTGGTAAAAGGGTACTAGACACCCTAGGAAAACTTCCAGCTTTGCTCTTCTTCTCCCCAAATTACTTTTCAAGCCTCTCACCTCTCTCTTCTATGCGGTTTTAATAATTTAAACTCAACCTCACCCTTCCCATAATAATCCTTCGCAAAACAGACACCATACTTTGTTTTATATATATTTATATGACAATTTCCACAACCCATTTATCCAACTACATGAATTATTTAAAAATTACCCGCCCTCCCTGTGGGTAAAAGTGTATGCTGATGGTTCTTTGCATTTGTGTGGCTGTCAGGACCTTTTGTTTTGCCTTAAATGTGGCTGCTTATTGCTGCCCCACTGATGCTGCCACCCTAGGTGATCACTTATGGGCCCTTTTATTGAGCCGTGCTAAAAAGTGACCAGAACAGTTGGCCACGTACTGTGGCCACTTTTAGTGACGTGGTAAAATGGCCGTATTTCCATATTTTTCTTTAATGGCCACACGCTAATTTCCCAATTATTGTGTTGTCATTATTGCAGGAGTCCTTAGCGACACCTATTTTGTTGGCGCTAAGGACTCCCATGCTAACCCCATGGTAATTGGGCAGTACGTGGCAATGTGCCTGCATTACCCAATTAGTGCAGGGCATGCCTACTTTCTTCCCATAGTTATGCCTCCCGTGCTGAAAAGTAAATATTAGCCCAATTAGCTTGCATTGAAGGACACACTACTGTGGGACACCTCAGCGTGTCCTACAGCAGTGATTTTTGCCATATGATGTGCTAGTTAGGGTTACCACCAGGGCAGTAGAGTAAGGTATGGGGAGGGGAGGCTAGGATAGGACACCATTAGGCCCACCCGCCAGCCTGCCCATTTGTCCGGAAATCCAGACAAACGGGCAGGCTGGCAAAACCTGTCCGGTTGCCCGGCCCGGGTAAAACCGGACATATGGTAAACCTAGTGCTCGTGCCTACCACAGCTTAGTAAAAGAGCCCTTTAGTTTGCCTAGAAGTTAAACTGACCCTGCTTAAAGTGACAGGCACCCTTACAAATTTCTTTAGTGCCATCACCTCCAGGGCTACTCTCACCTCTTAGGGCCAGATGAACTAAACTTAATAAGCCAGCAACGTGGTTTTTAAACTGGTTCTAGCCAGTTTAGCGTGCAAGTAGTAAACCGGGACATGCACAAAAGAGTTCTCCGAGCCATTTTCCTGTCACGGTAGCAGCTAATGAAAACAGAATGCAAATGAGCTAATTACAATTATAATGTGAATGCGATGAGATGCACTATATCATTTCCAACCCCATGCACCGAGGAAAACCTAACGGGAGGTCTGCACCTCTCGTTGGGGCTGCTGTGAGCGGGACCCATGCAGAGGAGGACGCCCATCACAAAAATCTGAAGAAAAAAAAACATCCAAGTGCTCATCAGGGACGTCCTTTCAAGTGCTAACACTTGGACATCCTTCACTCAAAAAAAAAAAAAGGACATCACTGATGAACAGTTGGACGTTTTTTTTTCTTCAGATTTTGTGATGGACGTCCTTCTCTTGGACGTGTTTTTCTTACGACTAAGGTGCCCGAACCGAAATGACCACCGCCGGAGAGTATCAGGGATCGGGACGTGCGAGGACGTCCAAATCAAATGCGCTGTGATTGGCTGAGAGAGACCTGGAGGGGCATAATCGAGAGGGACGTCCAAATAGTTTTGATTTGGACGTCCTCGCACATCCTGATCCCCGATTCTCTCCGGCGGTGGTCATTTCGGGCATGTAAGAAAAACACATCCAAAAAGCACGCCCATCACAAAATCTGAAGAAAAAAAAACGTCCAAGTGCTCGTCAGGGACGTCTTTTTTTTTTTTAGAGTGACGTGTATGAAGCCGTCTTTGGCATGCGCAGAGCAGCCAGCAAAACGATTGACTGCTCTGCGCATGCTCAGCTGGCCGACTGGCTTCCCCTCCTTAGGAAGGAAATCGCGTGCAAATGAGCTAACAGCGAGCAGCTCATTTGCACGCGATTTCCTTCATGCATGCCCGTTTGATTCGCTAAGGTAAAAAACGAGCAAGGGAAGGGCTCTTTCCGTGGAGTTAGTGCATCTGGCTCTTAGTCAGAAGTCAGCTATATTTCATTACTATACTAGGCCCTGCTCCAGCACAAACACAAATATGAATTAAGACAATGGTAATGTTGGCCCTGAGTCCAGTCTGAGTTTTACACTGCACAATGCAGTTTTGAATGACATCACGTCTAGATGAGGGAAATGGAACAGGAAGAATGTCACTCCTTCAGAATGGAATAAAACCTTGATCATTTTTCTTAGTTTTACTAAACATCCGCAGTGGACACCCACTGAAACCTTTCCCTGCCAGGATACTTATGGGAATTTAGCCACTTCACAAATGCAAATAATATGATGGGCAGACAGAATTACTATTTCCTGCTCAGCCAGTCTAAATGAGGATGATTGAGGGCCTGAGAGGAGCAGACAAGATGGAAGATATTGCCCATGGATGCGATAATAAATTTCTGAAGCATAATGGAAAAACAGCAGTGGTGTGATCTACTGTTGTACTAATATACAAAGCATAAAATGCATCAATAAAATATGAAGACAATGTCCAGAAATAAGAAAGATATTCATTGAGGGGAACCACTGTATTTATGAATGGTGGTTGTCAGGAAGTTTATGGTTTTCCATCACATCTATATTACTTGGCTTACTTACAGCTGTTTCAGTTTTTCTGAGATGACCTGCATTTTACAACACATACGTAATTTGTTAGGCATGCAGGATGTCCTAGGAATCTCTGATGGCTGACTCTGTGCTTCTCCTGCATATCACTGTCTGAAAAGGGGGGAGGGGGGATTTTGTGGCAATTGATACTTCTATAGTAGGCAAAGAAGCTGAAGAGTTAGGGTATATTCAAGAAATGTCAAATATCATATCACTGATGAAATTCAGGCTGACTGATTTGTGTAAACTGAAATTAATTCTTTCCTGTCAAATTCTGTAGTTCCTTTTCTGTATTTTATTTTGTGATTTTAGATTGTAGGCCGACTTGATCTGCAAGTTAGCAAAGGCGGTATAGCAAGTGTGAATAACTATGAATTATAACTGAATATAAAGAAGACCGTCAGGTTGCAAAAGTTCAAATCCCGCTGCTGCTCCTTGTGATCTTGGGCAAGTCACTTAACCCTCCATTGCCTCAGGTACAAACTTAGATTGTGAGCCCTCCTGGGACAGAGAAATATCCAGTGTACCTGAATGTAACTTACCTTGAGCTACTACTGAAAAAGGTGTGAGCAAAATCTAAATAAATAAATATGTGAGTCTGTTTGTCCAGCCAATTTTTGCCATTGTTGCCTGGTAGAAAACTCCCTTTAACACACAGAAACAATGAATTGCAGAACACAGCATAAGAACCATGTAACTACTGACTTTATGTACCGTAAATAGTATATGTTTGTGGGGGGGGGGGGGGGGGGGGGGGAGGACACAGGGAAAAGAGGCAGGAGACAGCACTGTGTAGACCATCTTTGAAAGAGAAAATGGGACAGGCTAACTGTCCTAATTTTGCTTTCATAGTGCAGACTGTGACACTGTGTTCACATTAGCTGAGTGGGACACAGTAACTGTCTGCCCATCTTGTCAGCCCATTTCCTTTGCTTTTACAAGGATTGAATTTCCATTACAAGAGGGTCAAGTGTCTTGGCAGGAACTGGCAGCAGTGGGCTGTCTGCTGAGGACTGCTGAGTAAAAGTCAAAATGTGAATGGAAAATAACGAACGGTTTGTTCTGCTCTGAAGGGGCAGCATGATTTCTGTTGTAATTCCCTTGTGAAGTCATTCAAAACTGCACTGTGCAGTGCTTGAGACTGGACTCAAGGCCAGTATCACCACTGATATTAAAGCAGAGTTGTATTGGTTGGGCAGGAGTTCTTAACCCATTCTTTAAGATATACCCAGCCAGTCTGGTCTTTAGGATATCCTTCAATGAATATTCATGAGATACGACATTTATGCAGATCTATCTCATGCATATTTATTTTGCATATCTAGAAAACCTGAGTCATTATAATTCAACACCTGGTTTGGAACTACTGGACTAGAACAAGGCTTTGTGGGGGTAGTAAAATACAGAGCTTAAGAGAACCTCTACTGTTCTTCAAGAAACATGACGGCAGATAAAGACCATATGACCTATCCAGTCTGCCCATCCTCTGTAACCCCTAATTTTTCCTGTTCCTAAGTGATCCCTCATGCTTATCCCATGCCTTTTAAAATTTTGGAACAGCCCTCGACTCCACCACCTCCACTGGGACTACTAGACTCCAGGTTATAAAACAGGGTAAATTGGGTCTGTGCTTTTAACTCGTATTACTACTACTACTTACTACTACTTATCATTTCTAAAGCGCTACTAGACGTACGCAGCGCTGTACACTTGAACATGAAGAGACAGTCCCTGCTTGACAGAGCTTACAATCTAATTAGGACAGAACAAACAAGAGATAAGGGAATATTAAAGTGAGGATGATAAAATAAGGGTATTCCAGAACATTCCCGAAGCTTCTCTACATCAAATAATTAGAGATGGGGGAGCTGAAAGAATTGACTCATCTGTTCTCACTTTTGTGATATTCTCTACAAAATAACATAAAAAAAGGGAACTTTTGTTATTGGTACATATTACAGGCAGTAAAGAGAGAGAGAGGGAGAGAGAGTGTGCATGTGTGGTATGGTGGTGAGGAAAGATGGGGAGGTGAGCATATGACTGAAGGCATGCACAATATAGGACTGGCACTGGTTTCCTCTATTCAATGAAGGAGAAAAAAGTACGCAATGTTGGTTCTCCTCCTCCAAGAAATGGATTTTTATAGGAACAATGAACAAATAGAAGACATTAATAATTGTTATTAGGGGTGTTAAATGTTTTCTATGAAGTTAATTACAGTGCCTCATAGTAATAATGACTATTGTAATTTAGATAGTATTTCTCTTGTTCTTTCAGAACACAGCAGGCTCTTGCAAGAACACTTGAAAGAAAAGAAAGAAATATGGCTTGATATAGTGTTGCTATTACACTCAAGGGAGGAAGGAAAGGAGTGTGAAAAGAATGAGAAGCATTGCTTTGTAGCAACTATCATGCAGACTGCACAGATTCTGCTCTACCGTTCAAATTCTCATTCTGAAATATCCTTTGCAGTTAAAAATATATGCAAAAATGTGTCTTGTATAGCTGAATGTTCTATCGGAGCTGAATGAAACTATTAACAGCTATGGGCAATGATTAAGGTAGACTTGGGGAAAGCCATAGTTTGTCCCTGGGGTAAAGAACAATAGAATCAACCTACTTTTTGGGACTCTTTCAGGTACTTGTGACCTGTACTGGCTTCTGTTAGAAACAGGATTCTAGACTAGTGGACCCTTGGTCTAATCCGGTATGGCAGTTCTTATATTCTTACCTATTTTCTGTAAAACCAAAGCAAGCTTGAAAGGAGAAAGGCAGCAAAAGTAATATAAAGTTGTTGGTTTCTTGGCAGTATTATAATCAATCGTTGGAGTTATTCCTAGGTCGTCTTCCATCTTTTTCTAGGATATTTAGGTGCACATTTTCAAAGAACTTAGACTTACAAAGTTCCATAGTGTAACAAGTGGTTAAATATTATTTTGTATACCTGAAGGGGGAGCTCGTTTCAGGCAGGGGGAGGCTCAGGGTAGCCCAGAAATAGTCCACAATGGGACTGAGACCAGTATATAAGATAACTTTTAAAAAATGTTTTGATGATTGTGTATGATTATAAGTTATAGAATTCTGGTGTCCAGAGGTCCTAAAGTGGTGCTGTGACCTTTGAGGAAGTTTGATATATAAAATGCTTTAAATTGTGTTTCTCTTTGGGGGTTTAAGAGAGGTTTAAAAGTGAAGATTTTCACATAATTCTCCTCAAGCATGGCTATAAGATGTTGTATTTATTTATTTGTTACATTTGTATCCCACATTTTCCCACCTATTTGCAGACTCAATGTGGCTTACATAGTACCGTAAAGGCATTCGCCAATTCCGGTATGAACAAATATAAAGTGATGTTGTGGTAGAATAAGGTTCATGTGTGACAAACGCGTTAGGGAATTGTAGTGAGGAAGAGTTATTTTATGTCCATTATGAGCTTTCGTTTTGTTGTGTTGCAGGGTTCAGGCATTTAAGTTGGGTCGGTAAGGTATGCCTTTTTGAACAGGTTAGTTTTTAGTGATTTCCGGAAGTTTAGGTGGTCATACGTTGTTTTCACGGCTGTTGGTAATGCGTTCCATAGTTGTGTGCTTATGTAGGAAAAGCTGGATGCATAAGTTGATTTGTATTTGAGTCCTTTGCAGCTTGGGTAGTGGAGATTTAGGTATGTTTGTGTTGACCCTGTTGTGTTTCTGGTTGGTAGGTCTATGAGGTCTGTCATGTATCCCGGGGCTTCACCATAGATAATTTTATGAACTAGGGTGCACATTCTTCTTTTCTTATATCAAGCACAGAAGGGAAGGGAAATGGGACTTGATATACTGCCTTTCAGTGTTTTTTGCAACTACATTCAAAGCGGTCTACATGGTATATACAGGTCCTTATTTGTACTTGGGGCAGTGGAGGGTTAGGTGACTTGCCTAGAGTCACAGGGAGCTGCAGTGGGAATTGAACCCAGTTCCCCAGGATCAAAGTCTGCTGCACCTCCTCCAGAACTGACTTATGCTTATTTAAAAGTGAAAATGAGAGATTTCTTTAGGATAATTTTGACTGTTTTAACTGTGAGCTGTACAGGGATCAGTCTTTGGCAAACCCTCTTCTGCAGAAATTTGCATAGCTTGAATCTGATTGGCTGCATTGCTCAGCTCACCACAGGAACCTGTTTCTGTGGAAGTTTCTCCAGCCTCAGGAGAAGGAAGACGGTTGGACTCTGAACAGGTAGGGTGGATGTCTGAGTATCTGGGAGGTTAAAGTGTGAGTTGAAGAAATAAATAATTTGTGTGAGTAATATATGAAAAAGTTTGGTGAGTGGAAGTGAGAGCTAAAGTGTGACTGTGATTTGGATAGACTTTAACCTTTTTGTAACCCTTTGGTGAGAGGAGGTTCTGCTCTAAAGTAAAGTGTAAAGTAAAAATTTGTTCTGACAATTATCAGGATTACCTAGTAGTGATTTTTCATCTACTGAAAAGCTGTGAGAACTTCAAGGGAAGGGGAGAGAATTAAAATACATACAAGTTCTGTGAGAACCCTGCAAAGTGTGTACAGCTCGAGGAGTATTCTTTTATTATTATTGTGGTATTCTCAGTGCATTTTTTCTAGCAAAAAAGGTGCCGGTACTCAAATGCTAGGCCACCCTTCAGGGGTGGGATGATCACCGAAGGACCTACCCTACAATAACCAAGTCCCCTGCATCCAGTCACAGAATCTATGACAGGGCAGAATTGGTGTGTAGAGCCTGAGCTCTTTCATTAAAACTTGGGGTCCATGGGTATGAAGCCAACTACATGAGCTCCCCCCCCCCCACCCTAGGAGGGATGCATCCATTGTCAGCACTTTTTGTGGCTGAGGAATTTGGAATGGTCGTCCCATGGTCAAACTGGACAGGATTGTCCACCACTGAAGAGAATTTCGAAAATTGGTGGAGAGTTAGATCACATCCTCCAGATCCCTCGCAGCTTGATACCACTAGGAAGCTAGGGTCCATTGAGCTGATCTCATATGTAGACGTGCCATGGGAGTTACATAAACTATGGAGGCCATGTGCCCCAGAAGTCTCAACATCTCCCGAGCTGTGATCTGCTGAGATGCTCGAACTGTATACACCAGGGACAGGAGGTTGTCTGTCCTTGTCTCGGGAAGATAAGCCCGAGCTGTCCTCGTGTCCAGCAGTGCTCCAATGAATTCCAATTTTTGGACAGGAGTCAGATGAGACTTGGAGTAATTTATTACGAACCCCAGTAGCTCTAGCACCTGAATAGTCATTCGCATGGACTCCAGAGCACCTTCCTCCGAGGTGCTTTTCACCAGCCAATCATCGAGATAAGGAAACACATGCACTCCCAGTCTGCGTAGCGATGCTGCGACTACTGCTAGACACTTTGTAAACATTCTGGGCGCAGGCCAAAAGGCAGTACACAGTACTGAACATGCTGTGTCCCCAGCCGAAATCGAAGATATTTCCTGTGAGCTGGAATTATCGAAATGTGTGTGTATGCATCCTTTAAGTCCAAAGAGCATAGCCAACTGTTCTCTTGAATCATGGGAAGAAGAGTACCTAGGGAAGCCATCCTGAACTTTTCTCGGACTAGGAATTTGTTCAGGGCCCTTAGTTCTAGGATGGGACACATCCCCCCTGTTTTCATTTGCACAAGGAAGTGCCTGGAATAGAATTCCAGTCCTTTTTTCCCTGGTGGAACAGGTTCAACCGCAAGGGCCTATAGAAGGGCGTAGAGTTCCTCTGCAAGTACCTGCTTGTGCTGGGAGCTGTAAGAATGAGCTCCCAGTGGGCAATTTGGAGGTTTGGATTCCAGATTGAGGGTGTATCCCAACCGGACTATTTGAAGAATCCACTGGTTGGAGGATATGAGAGGCCACCTTTGGTGAAAAAACATTAACCTCCCCCAACCGGCAAGTCATCCGGTACGGACACTTTTACAGTGGCTATTCTGAACTGGAGCCAGTCAAAAGCTTGTCCCTTGCTTTGACTGGGGAGCAGCATGGGCCTTAGTTGCACGCTGTTGACAAGAATGTGCGCACTGGGGTTGAGCATAAGCAGGCTTAGGAAGTGGCATACCTATGTCTCTGTGAGTAATAGGCACTCCTCTTTGGCTTGCCAAAAGACCTCCTGGCTGAGAAGGCTGATACATAAGGTGCCCGGTGGGAGAAAGAAGAGATGGTATCAGTTTGCTTTTTGATTTGGTCAGTGACAGCTTCTGCTGAACCAACTGTTCTAAGTCAGAAACGCGCAGCCATCAGAGTCTGCGCATTGCTATACTTTGAGCAGAGATCCTGGAAGCCATATCGAAGGTGTCATAGGCACCCCTGGCCAAGAACTTCTGACATGCCTTCTGCTGCTTGGCCAGCTGGTGCACTGATTCTGCTCCAGTGGGAGAGAGTCCGCCAAGTCCATCAGCTTGCGCACCAAGGCCTGGAAGTATACCCTCATAAAGAGCTGGTAAGACTGTATATGGAACATGAGCATTGAGGCCTGGAACATGTTCCTTCCAAAAGAGTCCAAGGTCCTAGCTTCTCTGCCCAGGGGCACTAAGGCATAGTCTCTAGAAATCCTGGCTCCTTTGAGAGCGAATTTCACCACAATGGAATTGTGAGGCAACTGAAGCCTATCAAAACCAGGTGTGCTGTGGATCCGATACTGTGTGTTGATCTTCTTAGGAATGACAGGGATCGACAGAGGGGACTCCCAGCTCCTATCGAGGACTTCCTCGAGTACCTCGTGGAGAAGAACAGTCACAGCATCCCTAGGATGAGACATGTAGTCCAGGACCTCGAGCATCTTAACCCTGGGCTCGTCCTTTATTTCCAAACAAAATGGAATAGCATCATCCATTTCCTTCACAAAAGAGGGAAATGAAAGGCTCTCCAGAGGAGACCTTCTCCTTTCAAATAGAGTGGAGAGTTCAGAGGGGATACCATAGGACTCATCCTCCGAAAAGTAGCTTGGATCCTCCTATGACTCCCTTGATCATTCCTCATCGGTGTCAGTCAGAAATTCCTTGTGGGAGGACCGAGACCGAGCCTCCCTTGACCTTGAGAAGACATGCCCTCGAGAGGGGCATCAAGGAGTCTAGAGTCTGCTCCAGGCTCGACTCCAGCGAAGCTTCCTCCACAAAAGTTGAAGGGGTACCAGCTTGGGTGGCAGTCGACACTGAGGCCGCATGCAGTGCCAGCATCGGAGACTGCACTGCAGGCTGAGAACCAAACAGGGCCGCAACAGGCTATATGGTGGGTGCAAGCACCCTGATACCGATGCACACTGTTGCAGATTGCCATCCAACAGCTAAGGGAGCAAGGCACAGATACACTTATCGGGGCCGACACTAGAAAAGGCTGGGCCACCTGCTCCAAAACAGGCTGCGTGGTTGGCAGCACCATGCGAGTGTGTGTGTGTGACAGAGAGTGAGACTGCGTGCGAGTGTGTCTGTGAGAGAGAGTGTGTGTGTGATTGTCCTCTCTCCCCTGCTCATCTCCAGCCACCCAGCGATTCTCCTCTTCCCCTGGCCCCCCTCCAGCCACCCAGCAATTCTCGTCTCCCCTGCCCCCCCTCCAGCCACCTAGCTATTCTCTTGTCTCCCCTGCCCCCCTCCAGCCACCCTGCGATTCTCCTGTATCCCCTGCCCCCCTCGAGCCATGCAGCAATTCTCCTCTCTCCCCTGCACCCCCCTCCACCCAGCGATTCTGCTCTCTCCCCTGCCCCCCCTGCAGTCACCCAGCGATTTGCCGGCCCCACTGATTTGCCAGTGCACTCAGAAATCCCGGCAAAATTGTAACCCAAACCGGCTCACAACGGTACGCAGCACGACCGAATGACACCAATGTATAAAACAATGCCTGAAATACTGCAATCCCTACTAAGAACCCGCACTGCTGACAGCCATATTAAGAACAAATATGTCTGAATGTCGCCGCTATACACTACCGGCAGCAGGCAGGAAAAAACGGTGAAGGCACACAACCCCCCCCCCCCCCCCGTCTGTTATCCCATATATCCACACCAGGAACATCGGAAAAGAACACACAACATCCAATATGGAGAACAGAAGTCCCCTTAATGTGGATCCTCCGTGTTTTTTTTTTTGTTTGTTTGTTTTTAGACCCTCATACCTTTCCCAAACTTTGAACTGCAAATAAAGAAAAATAAGCCAATGTTCCAGCGATGTTCCTCTCCTGCGTGCTGCACACAAAATGACCCCTTCTCCCGATGCTCCTCCCTTCTTCCCATACACTTCCTCGTGCGTCTGACGTCGTGTACCGTTGCCTGGCAACTCTGCAGCGATCCCTTCACTCTCACTGTTCCGCCCTCGACGTTATCACGTTTTTACGCGAGGGCGGGGCAGAGAGAGATGTGACACCCTTACGAACTTATGAACCCTGAAGCCATGGAGTCAACTTCAGAACGTTGGAGATGCGTTTTATTATAGTAGATATGTGGAGGGGCATTTTCAATATGACGTTTTGAACATTTTGCACTACAAGTCCAAAATTTGAATAGAAAACATGACCATTTTCAAAACCGCAAAATGTCTATTTTTTTTTTTTAAATACCATTTGTAACAACATTTTGTGCTCTGTGCATTTCTCTTTTCAGGCCATTTTTGGGAAAAAAAAGTACAAGTCAAAAACACAGAAAATCAAGCCATCAGGATGTAGGAGGGGCTAGCATTTTTAACAGACTGGTCCCCCAGACATCCCAGAAGAGCAATGGGGCACTGCTGGCTGTGGACTTCATATAAATGCTCCCAGGTACACATTTTACTGTTGCTTTCTTAACTTGTCTGCTGAACCCTCCAAAACCCTCTACCCCCAACTGTACACTACTAAAATAGCCCTTATGGGTGAAGGGACACCTATATGTGGGTACAGTGTTTTTCTAGTGAGTTTTGGAGGGCTCACAGTTTCTACCACAAGTGTAACAGGTACAGGGAGGTATGGACCTGGGTCCACCTGTCTACAGTGCACTGCACCTGCCACTATACTACTCCGGGGACCTGCATGCTGCTTTAATGACCTGGCTATAACATCTAAGGCTGTCATAGAGGCTGGTGAGTACTATTTTATTCACTTTATTGGGGGTGGGGGGGTGGGAGGGGTAAGTGATCACTGGGGAAGTGAGGGGGTCGGACCATCCCTGATTCCCTCTGGTCATTTAGGGTACCCTTTTTGTGCCTTATTTGTTCTGAAAACAGGTCTAGACCAAAATGTTGCATTTTTCACCTTAGATGTTTTTCGGTTTTTTTTCCATTATGGCTGTAAGATGTCCAAGTGTTAGGCACACCCTAAACCCGCTCTAATCTCACCTTCAAAACGCTCCAAATGCCCTCTTATGATTTGGACGCACTGCAGACAAAATACATAGATAGACATCTGCAAAACAGGTTTTGTAAATGCCAATTTGGACATTTTGAGAAGAAATCCGTCAAAATGGTGTTTTTGGACATTTTTCTCTTTCGAAAATGAGCCCAATAGTCACACAGGAGCATCATATGCATTGGGTTGTGTTCATCCCACATATGTCAAGTCAGTTTCAGGTAGAATGCTTTGGATAAGCCCATACAGTGTGAGTGAGATGGTGCCCCAGCCCCTCTGATAGGTGTCTGCTATAATATTGGCAATCGTCACAAAATTAAAAGGGGGAAAAACACTCCAACAACTAAATATCAAACAGAAAAAAAGGAGGGAAAAACTCCATGACTAAGACTATAATCAGCCTGCAAATAGGTGGGAAAATGTGGGATTCAAATTTAACAAATAAAGAAATAAATAATAGTAAAAGGGTAACAGAGGGGCATCAGACGTTCATTTGGGGCAGGCCATTGGACTGTTTGGGGGCATCAGACATTCATTTGGGGCAGGCCCCATCTGTTTCATGCCCCAACCTACAAGTATGTGATCAATCATTTACCTCCACTGTGCACAAACTAAGGCCCCCTTTTACAAGCCATGCTAGTGGCTGACACGCAGCAATGTCAACACAACCTATTCCAAGTGAATGGGCTATGTCAGCATTACCGCACAGGCAGCCGCTAGCGCAGCTTTGTAAAAAGAGGCCTAAGGTAACAAATTTTATTTAACAAACATTTTTTTTACAATTAAATACTAAATGCTTAACCTAAGCAATGAAACATTATGTGAAAAGCAACTACTTATCTAGCTCCAGACGAGCCAGTGCTGTAACAGCTTAATACACCTGACACCCACACTATAAATCAGTGGCATTTCGGTCAGTCAGTTAAGAAAGTCACTCAAAACCTAGAAAAGAGCAAAAATCTCCTTAAAAACAGACACCTTTGTCATATAATAGATAAAAAGTGAGTTAAATCTACTCACTGTGTCAACCGTCACAACGCCATGTTATAAGACTGGGCTCAAGGCGGAACGTGCTAAAACAAAAGCAAATTTAAAACACCCCATGCTGATATTCTGACATCAGCTGTTGAATGCATCAACAAAGCTTATAGAGAATCTAGGCAGTGTCGGAACAGTTGTCAAAAACTTATTGAGTAAGCTGTCAAAAACTTACTGAGTATAAATAACCATTGAAAATCAATACTGATGAAAATGAATATAAATATGAAGCATGTGTAGTATAATTTCCTAAACCTGCAAAAAATAAAGAAATGAAAAATAAAACATTTTTAAAACAAAAGTTCACAAAAGTTCCAATAAAATAGCATTGAACAGCTGATGTCACGATGTCAGCATGGGGTGTTTTAAATTCGCTTTTGTTTTAACATGTTCTGCCTTGAGCCCAGCCTTATAAGAGGGCATTGAGCCATTGACACAGTGAGTAGATTTAACTCGTTTTTTTATCTAGTACATTTATTTATTTATTTATTTATTACACTTGTATCCCACATTTTCCCATCTCTTTGCAGGCTCAATGTGGCTTACAATACATCATGAATAGTGGAAATACATTAGAAATAGACATTTAGTGTTACAGAAGGATCTTGGGCAACATGATAATGATAAAACATGATAATGAAAAAAACATGATAGTAGTATAACAAGCAGATATAGTAGGGCAGTTCTGAATATATGTGGAGGAGTTGTGTATATTCACATTGGTTGATCTTTGTGGTATGCCTTGTTAAAGAGATGGGTCTTCAGTAGTTTGCGAAAGGTGTCTGCTTTTAAGGAGATTTTTGCTCTTTTCTAGGTTTTCAGCGACTTTGTTAACTACCCCGGAAGTATGTCTGACTGACCAAAACCACTGGCAAGCGGAGAACTCAAACGCCCCACGGTAAAGACAACAGAGAACAGAAAGTGGGAGAGCGACCAAGGATATCAGAGACTGGAGGATGTTCTTAAAATGAAAGTTTATTAAGAGTTTCGAAGACTCTTAATAAATTTTCATTTTAAGAACATCCTCCAGTCTCTGATATCCTTGGTCGCTCTCCCACTTTCTGTTCTCTTTTGACTGACCAAAACACCACTGATTTATAGTATGGACATCAGGTGTATTAAGCTGTTACAGTGCTGGCTCTTCTGGAGCAAGATAAGTAGTCACTTTTCACATGTTTCATTGCTTGGGTTACGCATTTAGGGCCCTGTTTACTAAGCCGCGCTATAGGCACATTAGTGTTTTTAGTGCGAGCTAACGCTAGAGACACCCATACATTCCTATGAGTGTCTCTACCGTTTATCGCGCACTAAAAACGCTAGCACACCTTAGTAAACAGGACCCTTAGTATTTAATTGTAAAAAAATGTGTTTGTTAAATAAAATTTGTTTGTTACCTTAGGGCTCTGTTTATTAAGGTGAGCTTGCATTTTTAGTGTGTGCTAAAAATTAGAGCACGCTAACCATATAGATGCCCATAGGAATATTATAGGCATGTGATAAAAATGCTATTGCGCCTCTAGCATAGCTTATTAAACAGGGCCCTTAGTTGGGTAGGCTAGGACTTGAAACAGCTGGGGCTGCAAGAGGTCCAATGGGCTGCCCCAAATGAATGTCTGATGCCTGTTACCCTTTTACTATTATAATGATTAGATTACAATCGGATTATAGCCTTTGTCACAGAGTTTTTCCCTCTTTTTTTCTATTTAATAATGTTGGCCATCAGCAGAGGGAGCTCAGCTATAAGCAAATGCTGCCAGTTATGCTAGCAGCAGAGCCCTGCTATGGCTGAGTTCTCAGGGCTGCTGAGTGATGAGTAGTACATAGAAGTGTCCAGCTTGAGCATTACTGGCTTTGGGAGGATCTATAGTATCAGTACAGGCTGGTTCCCCACCCCCCCCCCCCAACCCCGGTAGATGTTTCCAGGGAATTCCCAGAGATGTATTTGTTTGTTTGTTTTAAGCAAGTAAACAAAGTTCAGTGCATCTATCTATCTATCTATCTATCTATCTATCTATCTCTATCTATCTATCTATATATATATATACATACATACATACATACAGTGCAATCTGCTTAAGTGCAAGGGGTCTGGGACCAAAGAAATGCATGCAGTTAACCGGAGCGTGCACTTAACCGTTGTGACCCAAAGAAGCTTGACATCTGATAAACATATGTACAGTACTGTTTATTATTATACATATAGTATACAGTCTCCGTTAACTGACGTTAGGCTTACTTGAAGTAATCAGTTATAGTCCTCTGTACACTATTAGGTCTGTGAGTTCCATAGACTATGTCTGCCAGACGGTAAAAACTGTCATAGCACTGACATCCAATGGCCTCCAGATAGGCCCGCATGGTGTTGAGACTCTCCATCGCTCTTGCAAAAGTGACAGGAGCAGGTTTTTGAATTTCGTCAGCATGTGCCTCGCTGCTCATTTCATCATCTGTTTCATCATGAGCCATTGTTGCCTGCATGTAGGAGCATATCTCAACATCAGTGCTGTCTTCAGCTGTTTGCAGATCGTAATCAACAGCTACGTAGCGATGGAACTCCTCTTCAGTAACACCGGCTGGGATGTCAATAACCTGTTCATCTGACGCGTTTGCAACAGCTGCATCTGTTTCGGCCCTCTCCACATCCTTAACAAAGCTTGCCTGCTTGTAGCAGTTCACAATGGTTGCCTGTGTAACATGATTCCAGGCTTCTTTCTGCATATGTAGGGAATCCAACAGTGACAGATTACGAGCCAGTTCAACAGCACGTTCATCCTTGCCAGTCTGGTCATCCATAACGCTCATCAGACGACATAGCACAAGAGCCCGATAATGTTGTTTGAAATTGGCTATTATGCCCTGATCCATAGGTTGGATCAGAGAGGTAGTTTTTGGTGGCAGGAAGACTACCTTGACATTAGACAGCCTGCCATCATCCCTGTGTGCAGCACAATTATCACAAAGCAACAAAATCTGATGCTTTTGTGCCCGCATTCTAGTGTCTAACTTCTTTAGCCACTGCTTCCAAATTTCCCCAGTCATCCATGAATTTGCGTTAGCCTCGTATGACACAGGAAGTTGCTTAACATTTTTGAAGGAACGGGGCTGTTTGCTCTTTCCAATGACGAGGGTGTCATGTCTGTGGCTGTGACCACCCTCAGACTTACCTTATTTTTGGGGGTCAGCATCTGTGCTGGCTTCTGTCTGTTTCTGTGTTAGTTTTGTCTCTGTCTCTGTGTGCTGATTACCTAACTAGACCTCACCTGTGTGGGCTGCACCTCTCTGGGGAGCCAGCATCTAAGATGGCTTCCGCCTGCTCTGTTCCAGCTTCCAAGTTGGCTCCTGTCTGTCCTTCTTATGTGTGTCAAGCCTCTCTCTGGTGTCAGTGTGTTCCCTGCTTCTATCCTGCTGTAGGTGACATCATCAGTGAGAGCCTTCATAAGGAAGTGCTGTACTGGCATTCAGGGCCTTTGCATGTGTTATGCCAAAAGGTCGTCAGGTTAGTGAGTGTACTGTTGCACTGCCACATAGCCTGTCTCCGGGGCTCTTGCCCATCTGCTTATTGTGTCTGTGGACTGCTAGTCCTTCTGTGTGGGCTCTTGCCCTTCTGCTTGTGTGTCTGTGGACTGCTAGTCCTTCTGGTGCTCCACTCTGTGTTTGGAACCACTGTAGCTTCAGCTTTTGTGGGTTCCCTGTCTGTGTTGGGAGCTGCTGAAGCTTCAGCCTGTGTTTGATCCCTGTCTCTGTTTGGAGCTATTTAGCTTCCAGCCTTTGTTTGTTCTCTGTAGGTGGTTGTTAGCTACTGAAGCTTCAGCCATTGCCCTGACCTCTGCTAGTGCCTGGTTTATTCTCTGCTTGCTGCCTGTCTCTGACTATAGTCTGAACCCTGATACTCTCTGTGTGCTTCTGCCCAGCTTATGTGTATATCCTGTATCCTGCCTCTGCCTAGCTAGTGTATATCCTGAATCCTGCCTCTGCCTAGCTAGTGTATATCCTGAGTGTTTATCCTGAATCCTGCTTCTGCCTAGCTAGGGTATATCCTGAACCCCGTTTCTGCCAAGCTTGTAGGTGTTTCCTGACCCCTGCCTCTGCCAGGCCTGTATGTGCCTCCTAGCCTCTGCTTTGCCAAGCTTGTATGTATATCCTAGCCCCTGCTCCTGCCAAGTCTTTGTGCACATCCTGTCTGCTCAGTCTGTCTTGTGTTTCTTGCTTAGTGGCTGTGCAGCAGCTTTCAGTCCTAGTCTAGTATCTAGCCTAGCTTCCCTCGTATAACCCAGACCCAGGGTGGGTCCTTTGGATCTTCAGTTCCTGCTTTGTCCTGCAAGTCCTGCCGGCCACCCGCACTTGGGAGCTCAACTCCTGAGGAACGGTGGTCAAGCGCAGGTGAAGCTGTTCCTGTTCTGCCTGTTCTAGTTACCTGCCTCAGTTACTACTCCAGTCCAGAGTTCCAGTCCTGCATTTCCTTGTATCCAGTTCCAGGGTGGTCTTGCCTGCCTCTGCCGCTCCTCGGCAGTGGCCCAAGGGCTCACATATTCTGGTTCTGCCTCGAGAACCCGACAGAGGGGTTCCAACTTCTCACTCCCATCCATATTGCAGCAAAGGAGGATCGTCAGTTGGTCCTTCGACATTTTACCTCCAGTAGTTTCGGCATGTTTGAATGCAAGTGTGCCATCAGGAATCACTTGCCAGTACAGACCATTTTCACCAGCATTGAAAATGTCACAAGGTGCAAACTCGTTCAAGATGGTAGGAAGAACTGAAACAACCCAATTTTCAGCACCAAAGTCATCAGCGTCTTGTTTCTCACCATGCTGTGTCTTGAATTTTATGTTGTTCTTCTCCTTCCATCTTTCCAACCATCCAACAGTGGCTTTGAATTCAGTTAGTCCAAGACTTTGAGCTAGCTGGTTAGCTTTGTCCATAAGCAGTGGACCACTGACAGAAAACTATCTGCTCCTGACTCAAGAAAACCACCGAAGAAGAGCATCTTCTACCTCCTCAGCTTTTCCCACCCATTTTCGTTTCCATTGTGGATTTGTATTGTTTTGCCAGTCATCCAGAAGCTGGTCTTTCTGCTTCAAGACACGTGAAATTTGACTGGGATTGACACCATATTCTTTAACAATAGACGCTTGACTTTGTTTTCAAAATTTTTAAGAACTTCTATTCGTTCAGCCAGTGTTAAAGTCTTACAGTTGCGTAATGACGACGACCCCAGTGTACATTCTAACAACATTGTTTCGCTTATTTTGCCTGTGGCAGTTAAAGGGGTGGTAAATTTGAAATCTCGTTGGTTGTCACACGCCAATCAGCTTCCATATTCTGTGCGCACGCTTATGTGGAGTCTTTCCTGCAGAGGAGCGGTCTTAAACCATGCATATAAGCAAATCTTGCACTTATCAGTGGTGCGCTAAACCAAAGTTTATCCCCATAGAAACTGATGGTGCCAAAAACGGGACCAAAGTACAGCATGCAGTTAAGCAGAGCATGCGATTATCCGATGTGCACTTAAATGGAGTGCACTGTGTGTGTGTGTGTGTATATATATATAAAATCCTTCATCTCTTTTTTGCAAGGGAGAAAGGGAAATAAGCATTTTTTTTGTCCTTTTGACTAGAGTGGGTTGTCAGAAATTCACTTGTAAAACACCACAGCCAATGCAAATAGCACATTTTGCAGGGTAAACCTCTTCCTTTCTATTTATTGATTGTAGTTCTTTTCTATCCAACTTAAACTAGTCTGTAAACCTCTTTGATTGCACCTACTGAAGGGCTATATAGCAAGAATCTAGATAAACATAAATATACAGCTAAAACCTTCATGTTTACCTATCTAATTAAGTACTACAGCAGTAAATTTTTATTTTCCACTTTTTAGCTTTCGTGGTTAACAGTATTAGTGTATTTTATAAACTTGATGATTGTAAAGGCATGGTCCCAGCACCCCATTGCCCTTTTCTCTACAGATTTGCACATAAGGCGTGCAGGAGGGGATTTGGAATTCAGGGAAGGAGAAGATGTGGAGTGGAATCCCCTGGATTGAAAGGGAATTATCCCTGGCTGCAGCCCTCCAGGGGCTGGCAGAGCACACTGAATGGGAAAGTGTTAGCACATAGGGCTAGTAAGAGAAAGATGGATATCTCCTTTACACTGGGGGGAAGAAGGGGGATATATGAGGAAATAGTCCTTCAAAGATCCCCGCTTGGGAGCCAGTTCCATGTAAACCACCCCTTTGGTACAGAACTTCCCCACTTTAGAACTAAGGGAGGAAAGTAAGACCTGGAATGCCCTCAGGGAGAAGGGATTAGAGCTATTCCTTCCAAGGAGGTTTAATAGACTGGAGATGAAGTGACATCAAAATGCTGAAACCAATTAGGTCTGTCTGAGTTTTCCCTTCCCCATGCAGCTGTCATCCCCGTATACTCAAAACAAAGCAAGCAAATCTATGAGCTGCTGCATCTACGTTGTCAAATGCACTTAATTTTGTTTATTACTATTATTTACTACTGGTTGGTATACAGCAGAAGGTAACGTGGAGGGGCATAATCGAACAGCGCCGGCCATCTATTTGACTGGCGCCGCAAAGAGCAGTCCCGAACCGTATTATCGATAAAGATGGCCGGCCATCTTTCGTTTCGATAATACGGTTGGCGCCGGCCAAATGACAGAGATGGCCGGCATCGGTTTTCGCCGATAATGGAAACTAATGCCGGCGATCTCAAACCCGGCCAAATCCAAGGCATTTGGTCATGGGAGGAGCTAGCATTTGTAGTGCACTGGTCCCCCACACATGCCAGGACACCAACCGGGCACCTTAGGGGGCACTGCAGTGGACTTCAAAAATAGCTCCCAGGTGCATAGCTCCCTTACCTTGGGTGCTGAGCCCCCCCAAACCACCACAAAACCCACTACCCACAACTCTACACCACTACCCTTATGGGTGAAGGGGGGCACCTACATGTGGGTACAGTGGGTTTTTTGGGGGGTAGGAGGGCTCCCATTTACCACCACAAGTGTAACAGGTAGGCGGGGATGGGCCTGGGTCCACCTGCCTGAAGTGCACTGCACCCACAAAAAACTGTTCCATGGTCCTGCATACTGCTGTCAGGGAGCTGGGTATGGCATTTGAAGATTTGAGGCTGGCATAGAGGTTGGCAAAAAAAAAAAATTTTTTTTTTTGGGTGGGAGGAGGTTGGTGACCACTGGGGGAGTACGGGGAAGTCATCCCCGATTCCCTCCGGTGGTCATGTGGTCAGTTGGGGCACCTTTTTGAAGCTTGGTCCTGAAAAAAAAAGGGACCAAGTGAAGCCGGCAAAATGCTCGTCAAGGCCGGCTTTCTTTTTTCCATTATCGGGCAAAGCCGGCCATCTCGTACCATGCCTCCATCCCGCCCCCGTCCCGCCTTCGCTACCCTACCGACACGCCCCCTTGAAGTTTGGCCGTCTCCGTGACGGAAAGCAGTTGGCGCCGGCCAAAATCGGCTTTCGATTATACCGATTTGGCCGGGTTCAGGAGATTGCCGGCCATCTCCCGATTTGTGACGGAAGATGGCCGGCGACCTCCTTCGAAAATAAGCTGGCAAGTCAACTTCATGCTTTGTAATATAATTTTAATGGCATTTTTCTCAGTCATTACCCAAATATAAATAAAAATTATAATGTTAATTATACGACTGTGTCTACCTCTTATGGTAGCTTTTGTTAATTAAAGGCATGTCAGAAAAATATTTTCAAGTGCGATTTTATTATGCAAACAATACACCGCCAAAATACAAAATAGCAAGCAGCACAGTATTAGTGGCCAAGTTTATACAAAGTTAATTATTTTCAGTGGAAAATAAATCTGTTGGCTGCCTGCTATGTGAATATTCCATCACTGTTTAATTATTGCTACCAAGTATTACGTATTTAGGGCATATGACTTAAACATAGATTGTTTACATTTGATTATCTAGACCTTACATGCAGATGGTATTGCTTATTAAACCCGAAGGCAAAACCAGTGTGGTTAAACAATTTGGTATAAACTGTGTTGTTTATGACTTGTTATGAAATGCTTCGAGTCCTACTGGTCTGTGTTATTTTGGTGGGTAGAAACAGTCAGGTGGGCTTATAGGGAGGGAGAGGAGTACGGAAGGGGAAGTGTTCTTGGGATAAAAGTTTTTATTGTGCCATGTTGGATGGTTTACTATTTTTTTCTTGTTCTGTATGAAGCTTATCAACCAACATGTTTTGTTTTTAATAAAGATGATTAAAACATAAAAAATAAGTTTTGGATGTTACTGAATTCTATTATTCTGTCTCACTGTATTTCCAGTTTTGGCACAGTATGAGCCATCACAAGAACAAAATATAAGAAAACCAATGGGCTGCATTAGGGGCTTATAGCCCATTTAGTTATGTTTCTACAAATGAGAGATTTGTTTGACAGAAAATATTTTTATTATTTTCATTTATAAACCACTAGTCCCTAAAACATGCTCAAACAGAATATTCCATTTGTGTATCTAAAAGGTAAAGTTCTATAAAACATATGAAGATGTGATTACATGTGCCCCAATGAAAGGATAGTTTAATTCTACTTCCATTTAATTTCAATATATTCCATCATCTTTATAACACCATGCTTCCCAAGGCAGATTACAACAACATTTAAGATGAACCCATCAGGAAACAGGATATCTTCACTGAAATTTGGCCATCTGTATTGTATACAGTGTAATTAGTTTTTAGTGTAGAAAAATGAGCACAAAATACAGAGTTTAAAATTGCTGTTTCTACCAGGTATAATAATTTTTAAGCTGTTTAGTGACATTCAATTGTTATTTCGTGATATTTATATCTACATATGGGAAGCTTTCAAATAAATTTAAAAGCTGTCCAATAAGTAAAAAAAAAATACAAAACTTTTGTCCTCCACCTGTTAAGGTACTGCCTATCCAACTGAAACAGTTTTAGACTTGTTACAGTGGACCAACAATAAAAAAACCCGACAATGTGGATGCAGCAGCTCATAGGTTTGCTTGCTGTGTTTTGAGTAAATGGGGATGATGGCTGCGCTGGGAAGGGGAAACTCAGACTATCCTAATTGGCTTCCTTGCTTACAATGGACTAGATAGGCTCACTTCCACTCCTGTTTATTAAACCTCCTTGATTCCTTCTGGATTAGAGATGAAGTTACCCCATTTGGCCAATAGGGAGAGCCCCAGGGATGAAGCCCAGTTTCTTTTTGAGTAAAGAAATCCTCTCACGGGAAGCCATGACCTGCTCAGTTGAAAACAGAAACAGCTGAACAAAGGGAGAAGGACCTAGGAGCTTCTCTTGACACTAAGGCCATGGACTGACTGGAAACAGGAGCCTCCAGCCCTGTAGCAGAGGGTAGTGAGATGGAATGAACCACTTGTTGATGGACAATTCAAGGTACTGAAAAGGCAGCTGTAGGAGGCCCCAGAGAAAGCAGAGCTGTGCAGTGGGAGGCGAGCTGTGAACCCCTCAACAGTAACAGGGGCAGACTGCTGAGAAAAGTGCAATTTTTTTTATTGGACTAACAATACATTTTTTGATTAAAGGGGTGAAATAAGCATACGGATAAAAGTAAACCAGTTGATATTGTGTATCTGGATTTTCAGAGGGCATTTGACAAAGTACCTGATGAACAACTCCTGAGGAAATTAAAAAGTCATGTGATAGGAAGTAGTGTAATACTGTGAATTAAGAACAGAATAAAAGAGAGAAAACAGAGAATAGGGTTAAATGGTTAATATTCTCAATGGGGAAGGGTAAATAGTTGGGTTCCCAGGGCTCTGTGCTGGGACCGCTGTGTAGGGTTACCATATTTTGTCCCCCAAAAAGGAGGACAAATGCCCCACCTCCTTTTATACCCCACCTTGTCCCCTTTCATGCCCCACCTTGCCCCTTTCATGCCCTCGCTCCGCCCCCGTCACATTTTCCCCTCCCCCCGTCACACACCCCGTCACCCCCCTCCCCTTACCTTACTACTGCCTTGGTGGTCTAGTGACCTCTTCGGGGCAGGAAAGAGCCCCCTCTTTCCTGCCCGGAGTGCTGCCCTGCATGCATCCTTCCTGTTGTTGATCTTGGCGTCAATTCAAAATGGCCGCCGAGAGTTGACGTCTCACGAGGTCACTTCAACTCTTGGCGGTCATTTTGAATTGGCACCCAGATCAGCAACAGGAAGGATGCATGCAGGGCAGCGCTCTGGGCAGGAAAGAGGGGGCTCTTTCCTGCCCCAAAGGCGGAAGAGGTCACTAGACCACCAGGGCAGTAGTAAGTAAGGGGAGGGGATGCTTGAGAGTGTCCCACGATAGTACCTTTTTAACCTTGGTAAGCATGCGTTAGTGCTTACTGTAGCTTTATCTTTGCTGTCTATTAGGTCTTTGAAAATTGAACCCATGTTACTGTTGGGAACTACCTAAAATAAAAGTCTGTTCATTTAAAAATTACTAAAGTGAAACATGACCCAGGAACTACTATTTCCAGTAATTTAGCAGTCTTAAAGCATCACCGGTGATCTAATTATTGAACACAACACAAAATTCTCAAACCTTGAGTTGTCTAAGACCCTTTTGGATACCACGCTATGTCCATATCATTCCCTTTTCTATATATCACCATGGTTGATATAACCCAGACTTACCTTTTCTCCCCGAGATCCCTTTTCTCCTCTCTCCCCCTGTAGACCCTAAAAATTAGAAATGATTAATAATTAGTGCTGATCACAGCCAGTTCCCCAATTCATTTTATGGTCCACTTGGATTTAGAATAAATTTTAGGCATCTGATGACTTGAATAGCTGCCTTCTGACTGTTTTGAAAATGTTTCAAAAATGTGCCCCACTCTGGTACACTGTAATCTTGCTCTAACTTTAGCTCCTCCAGAAGTTAATTCCACAACTTGGGAACAACCACTGAAAAGGTGAGAGCTCTGTCTCACTCATCTTATCTCTTTAACTACAGGAACCACAAATCAGTGGTGTACCTAGATTGGTTGCCACCTGGGGTGGAGCCCTACCTCCTGCTCCAAGCAAGGGGATATGCTGAGCAGTCATGCAGCTGTAGACTCTGCTGGTCCCTTGCCCCCGAACAGGAAATTAATGTCAGTGAGAACAGGGGACCGGCAGAGCCAACAGCTGCGCAACTGCTCAGTGCAACCCCTTGCTGCCGCACCCAGGATGGACCGCCCCTACTGCCCTGCCTTTGGTAGGTCACTGCCACAAATCATGCCACCAGACTGTATCACGATATTTCACCAATGCTATGCAAACCGTAAGACCAGTATAACCTCTGTCTGTTGGGTTCTCAGCATAGTCCAGAACAGATATAAACTACACATATTGGAAATCCCGCCAGATTACTCACTGAGAGCTTCATGGTCAAATTCAATAGCATGATATGGTTTTAAGGAAATTCCTTCCCTTCTAAAGACAATGGGGTCAATATTCAGAATGATTTGACTGGGCTGGAGAAGCTTCTACTCAATTGCATTGCAGTGAGAGGGCCATCCCCATATTTTTAGCTGCACATAATTTTTCCTTCAGCAGCACTGTACAGTTATGCTTTACCTGATACTTTTCTTTCCTTTAGTCACAGCAGACAAATCCAGAGGCTTGTGGGTTATGACCATCTACCAGCAGGTAGAGATAGAAAGTACCAAACTGAACTGTCTCATAGGATGGTATGCTGCTTGGTCAGTCAGTATTTCTTTTATAAAGCAGAAGCAAAAATAAGGCAAACATTTCTCCCTCCTCACAGAAACAAGGCATAGGCCTGTCAACTAGCAGAACTATGCACTGGAAACCACAGCAAGAAACCTAAGCAGATAAACAGACTGAACTGATAGTGTCAACCTTGTGAAAGGGTGGTGCTCTGGATTTGTCTGCTGTGACTAAAGGAAAGAAAATTATCAAGTAAGACTTAATGTTTCCTTCCTTGTTATTAGCAGCAGAAGAATCCAGAGACTTGTGGGATGTAGCAAAGCAGTCCGTAAGCAGGGTGGGAACAAGACACAGCCACTGAAAGAACTGACGCCCCGAAGGCTGCATTAGACCTAGCCCAAACCATCAAGCGGGCAAGGACTGGAAAATATGTGTCACAAGGACCACATAGGGGACCTTCACAGAACAGAATGAAGAGAAGCACCTGGAGAACATATAGCAAGCAATAGGCGCCTGACTCCAGCGAGCTATGGCTGCATAGGAGTCTGCATTGCCCCGACTGGGGCCCACCAGTAGCAGAAAGGGAGACTGTGCCCAGACATCCATTGGTGGCCTGAAGGTACCAGAAAGGCCCACAGCTACCGTGATATAAATCAGCAGATGGAAACTCTCAAGATGATTTTCTTCCCGAAGAATGGAGGAAACAATGGCTGATTAATGGAAATGTGGATACCACCACAGGCAACAATGATGAGACCGTGCTGAGAGTCACCCTTGGTTCCGAAACATGAATAAGGGATCTACACAGAGCACTGTCAGGATTTCAAATTAGCAATGGAACCAAGCAAAAAATGCCAGCTGGAGTCTCGCTGACCATGCAGAGATGGAACCAGTTTGAGCATGAAGGCACACAGAAGAAGTCTGACATAAGACAGGGAGGATATTATTGCACGATAGGGCTAAGGCCCATGATAGGGTGAAACTGCACCCCAGGCTCAGAGTAATCAGAACCCTATAGACATAGGATGAGCTGAAATACGATGCCAGCTAGCGACATTCTGCACAGAAAGGACTGAGCTGTGTACTACAGAACACCAGAAGCATGCTCCCCAGCTACAACAGAGTCCTCAACAAAGTAGAAAAGTCATGGATGACAAGGACAAGACCAATCCGAGAATCAGATATGGAACAGCGTTGAAGTTGTACTGTACATTCAGAGACAGAGGCACTTCCACCTCCATGAATGGCCTCCTCATCCAGAGATGCAGCTGTGCCCAGATCCCGAGAGACAGAGAGAGCTGCACCCCAGAGCCAGATAAGGAGCAGTGCTGTGTAAAAGTGATTCACTTCCTGTAATGAAACCTCACCTCATGCTCAGAGGTGGAATTGGGCTTACATGCAGAGGAGCCATGCCCCAAAACCCAAGAGGAATCCCATAGACAGAGACAGAGCCAACTGTACTGGAGTGATAAGGAAGAAGCAGAGATGAAGCCATACTCTGCACCCTGAGATGGAGCACTGCTCCACATTCAGAGACTGAGCCATGCATTATATTCAGAGATGGTGCCATGCTATACAGCCATGGATGGTACGGTGACCTACCTTCAGAGATGGTGCCACGCTTTACCTTCAGGGATAAGGCTGCACTCCACATTTAGAGACGGAGTTGGGAATATATTCAGAGATGGCACTGTGCCCTATATTCAGAGATGGAGCTATGGTCTACAGTCAGAGATGGAGCTGTGCTCTAGTATTCGAGATGGCACCATGCTGTACAGTCAAAGATGGCTTTGTGCTCTACCTTCAGAAATGGAGCCGTACTCTACCTTCAGAGATGGTGCCACACTGTACATGCAGAGAGGGAGCTGTGCACTAAGCTGAGAGAGAGAGCGAGAGCTTCACTAGACATACAGAGATAATACAAAGACATTTGGAGATGGAGATGCACTCTACATGCAGAGACAGAGCGTTGGTCTTCATTCAGGGATGGAGCTGCGTAACATGCTGAGACAGAGTTCAACTCGCTAGGCAAAAATGGGTCTGCGCCCACCAGCATATATGAATCTATGCTCACCAGGCATAGAAAACTCAGTACATAAAGATGAAGCAGCATTCAACAGGCAGCAATGGAGAGCCATGGCCACCAAGCATATCATGTTAAGTATCAGAACTGGGACTGTGTTCCACATACAAGAAAGGATGGGTTTACTCTCAATTTAGATATGGAGCCATTCTAACAAACAGAAAGGAAACTAGGAATGACATCCTGAGATAGAACTGAACTGAGACTGGGTCTAGCAAAGCACGAGTGGACCACGTGAGATATAGCGATGTTGCTAGAACCATGCTCCACAGCCAAATACTGAGCAGCACAGCAAGTAGAAAGGGGAAACTGCTGAACAGTGATGGAGCCATGCTCCACATGTACCAGTGTAAGAAGCTCAACAGCTATGAAAGATCCGAATTCTGCCAATATCATAGAGCCATGAGCTAGCTAAGGAGATGTAGCTGTGTGCTAAGCTGAAGCTGTCACTGTGAGGCAAAGGCAGATAATGACCACAGGACCTGCCAAATGCCGAAACAGCTGGAGCTTCTAACAGTGAAGGAATGCATGTAGAAGCATAAAAAACACAACCATGCTGCTTGCCCAGTGGAGAGAAGGCACTTGAGACAGCAAGAACCTGAAAGTATGCATTGGGAAGCGAGGCCAGGTAGCTTGCTTCACCCCCAACAGGAGGATCCCAGAACAGTGGCCATGAAGAGAACAGTGAAGGCACCATAAACTGTCTTCTGCCGATCTGTAGCAAAAAACTGAAGGCTTCAAGCTGCCAAGCACCCAGGGGGCATCCCACTTGGCATCTACTCCAAACCACAAGGCTACAGTGGTCTGAAGGCCAATAGTACAAATGCTAAATCTGAAGGGTAATCGTCTATGCCAGAACAGCTCAAGGTGGCTAAAGGCATAGTGAGCTGTGAGGTGGAAATGCCTCTCTATTCTGAAGTCAAAGTCCACGAACGCAATCGGGAGCTGAAGGCTGACAATGCCGCAAGGGACCATACTACAGGCCAAACAACTGTAAGTCTAAGGCTCCTGATGCCACATGGAATCGACGCCTTAGGGAGGCCATGTTGGGATAACCGACATGACCTGAAGGCTGTGGCAGCAGCAGTGCACCAATAAATGCTCATGTGGGCATGGGCCACCAGCTGCCCCTGCATCATAAGTGCATAAGCACCGCCATACCAGGAAAAGACCAAGGGTCCATCAAGCCCAGCATCCTGTCTCTGACAGTGGCCAATCCAAGCTTCAAGAACCTGGCAACCCCCCCCCCCCCCCCCCAAAAAAAAAAAAAAAAAAAAAAAAAAAATAATTCTTAATAATGTTCAATTGACTTTTCCCTCAGGAATCTGTCCAAACCCCCTTTAAATTCTGTAAGGCCAGCTGCTGTCACTACATTTTCTGGCAACGAGTTCCAGAGTCTAACTACATGCTGAGTAAAGAAAAACTTTCTCCTATTTGTTTTAAATCTACCATATTCTAGCTTCATCTTGTGTCCCCTGGTTTTGTTGTTGTTTGAAAGTGTAAACAAACGCTTCACATCTGTCTGCTTTATTCCGCTCATAATCTTGTAGACTTCTATGATATCACCCCTCAGCCGCCTTTTCTCCAAGCTGAAGAGCCCTAACCTTCTCAGCCTTTCCTCATAGGGAAGTCGTTCCATTCCCTTTATCATTTTTGTCGCCCTTCTCTGCACCTTTTCTAATTCCTTTATATCTTTTTTGAGATGCGGCGACCAGAATTGGACACATTATTCTAGGTGCGGTCGCACCATGGAGTGATACAACGGCATTATAACGTCCTCGTGTTTGTTTTCCATCCCTTTCCTAATAATACTCAACATTCTGTGCGCTTTCTTAGCCACCGCAGCACACTGAGCAGAAGTTTTTAACGTCTTATCTACGATGACTCCCAGATTCCTTTCTAGGTCTGTGACTCCTAACGCATAACCTTGCATGACATAGCTGTAATTCGGGTTCCTGTTACCCACATGCATCACTTTGCACTTGTCAACATTGAACTTCATCTGCCACTTGCACGCCCAATCTCCCAGTCTCGCGAGGTCCTCCTGTAATCTTTCACAGTCCTCCTGCGACTTGATGACCCTGAATAAGTTTGTGTCATCTGCGAATTTAATTACCTTATTAGTTACTCCCATCTCTAGGTCATTTATAAATATGTTAAAAAGCAGTGGTCCCACCACAGACCCCTGCGGGACCCCACTAACTACCCTTCTCCACTGAGAATACTGACCATTCAGTCCTACTCTCTGATTCCTATCTTTCAACCAGTTCTTAATCCATAGTAATACTCTACCTCCGATCACATGACTCTCCAGTTTCCTCTGGAGTCTTTCATGAGGCACTTTGCCAAACGCCTTTTGAAAATCCAAATACACAATATCCCCTGGGTCCCCTGGGTCCCCATTGTCCACATGTTTGTTCATCCCCTCAAAAAAATGCAGTAGATTGGTGAGGCAAGACTTCCCTTCACTAAATCTGTGCTGAGTTTGTCTCATCAGCCCATGTTTTTGTATGTGCTCTGTAATTTTATTCTTAATAATAGCCTCTACCATTTTGCCCGGTACCGATGTCAGACTCACCGGTCTATAATTTCCCGGATCACCTCTGGAACCTTTTTTAAAAATTGGCGTAACATTGGCTACCCTCCAGTTTTCCGGTACTACACTTGATTTAAGGGATAGATTGCATATTACTAACAGTAGCTCTACAAGTTCATTTTTCAGTTCTATTAATACTCTGGGATGAATACCATCAAGTCCTGGAGAAAAATGGCCATGCTTCAGTAAGGAAAAAAAACAGTCCAGCCGCAGCTACTAAAACAAGGAACACTGCACTCCAGTACCTGGTATAAATGCAGCAGAGGGCAGCATGTGCGGACACAAAACAAAGGCTGTCTATGCAGCTGGGAAAAAGCAGGCCATGCAACTGTGAGGAGATGCTGCCTGTAGCTCGAGGTGAGAAGGAAATACATTCCCCCCAGGAAAAGAGAACAGCCCATGCTAGCATAGCCAAGGCCTCAGAAAGAGAACTGAGCTACAGACTGAAAATGCAGCTGGGAGGAGTAGCCTGGAGAAGGCTGCAAGGGCAGCCAAGAGTGACTTGGGAGCAGCAAGGTCAAGGCTCCTTTGGTGCTGGAATTTGCCATTTGAGAAGAAGCCAAGACCCAAAACTACAAAGGCAGGCAAAACACCTCTGCCAATCAAGGGAACTGGCACCATCCATACCACAATGGCCTGAAAGTTGCAAAGACAGAAAAGGAGAAAGAGCTTATGTTCTTATATGTGCTTATGTTCGTAATCCATTATTGCAGCCTGTGACCAAAGTAGCTGCCATCGACTAGAAAGAGGTACTGTAAAAAACCACGCCAAAATCACTCCCACGCTAGCCCAATGGTATTGTCACAAAAACACAGGCAGCTTACAACGAAACAGTGTACTGCTACAGCTGTACTAACCCAAACAGCACAAACCCGACATAGGGAAAAAATGAAAGTTCATACAATTTTGCAGGCCTTACCAGTACCCACAGGCCTTATTACTCTGAACAGGTGGCTGAATCCAGACAGCTGCAGGAACGCAGAGACACCCCCTCTCCTCCAGAATGCCACATAAGTGAGGAGGAAGAGGAGGAAGGACATGGCAAGAGAGGGGGGAAGTGGGGGACAGGGACTGGCACCACCAGGTGTATCCCAAGCCAGGCATCTCTACCAATCTAGACACCTTCAAACTTGACTGAACCAAGGAACCCGGAACAGGAGCCACAGGAGAAACCAGCTTCTGAGACACCATCCACTGCCTACTGGAGATAGAGAATACTGACTGACCAAGGAGCATACCAAAAAGCATACTGTCCCATGTGGCAGAGTTCAGTTTGGTACTCTCTCAGGCTTATTTTCGAAAGAGAAGGGCGCTCATCTTCCGACACAAATTGGGAGATGGACGTTCTTCTCTCAGTGTCGCCCAAATCGGCATAATCGAAAGCCGATTTTGGGCGCCCTCAACTGCGTTCCATTGCGGGGACGACCAAAGTTCACGGGGGCGTGTCGGCAGCATAGCGAAGGCAAGACTGGGGCGTGCTTAAGAGATGGGTGACCTCAGCCGAGAATGAAAAAAAGAAGGGCATCCCTGACAAGCACTTGGGCGACTTTACTTGGTCTATTTTTTCTTGCGACCAAGCCTCAGAAAGGTGCCCGAACTGACCAGATGACCACCGGAGGGAATCGGGGTTGACCTCCCCTTACTCCCCCAGTGGTCACCAACCCCCTCCCACCCTAAAAAAAAGATAAAAAATGTTTTTTTTGTCAGCCTCAAATGTCATACCCAGCTCCATGACAGCAGTATGCAGGTCCCTGGAGCAGTTTTAGTGGGTACAGTACACTTCAGGCAGGCGGACCCAGGCCCATCCCCCCCTACCTGTTACACTTGTGGTGGTAAATGTGAGCCCTTCAAAATCCACCAGAAACCCACTGTACCCACATGTAGGTGCCCCCCTTCACCCCTTAGGGCTATGGTAGTGGTGTACAGTTGTAGGGAGTGGGGTTTTTTTGGGGTTGGGGGGCTCAGCACACAAGGTAAGGGAGCTATGCACCTGGGAGCAATTTCTGACGTCCACTGCAGTGCCCCCTAGGGTGCCCGGTTGGTGTCCTGGCATGTGAGGGGGACCAGTGCACTACGAATGCTGGCTGCTCCCATGACCAAATGGCTTGGATTTGGTCGTTTCTGAGTTGGGCGTCCTCGGTTTCCATTATCGCCGAAAAACAGGGATGACCATCTTTAAGGACGACCATCTCTAAGGTCGACCTAAATTTCACGATTTGGGCGTCCCCGACTGTATTATCGAAACGAAAGATGGTTGCCCATCTTGTTTCGATAATATGGGTTTCCCCGCCCCTTCACGGAGCCGTCCTGCGAGGATGGCCCCAGGAAATACTTGGGTGCCCCGTTCGATTATGCCCCTCTCTATTTCTACCTGCTGGTAAATAGTCATAACCCACAAATCTCTGGATTAGTCTGCTGATGATGACAAGGAAAATCCCATTTGACCACAGTGGTACTTGGTGGTGTCAGGGAGGAGCTGGGAGTTATGCAGGCACTGGCGATATTCAGTTCTGGTACCTGCATAGCTAACCTGGCATGTAGAATTGTACATAAGACAGTCCTAACTTTACCTGGTTATCTATGTGGGTACAGAACTGAATATTGGCCATACCCACATAACTAATGGGCACAGCCTTAAGACCCAGATATTCAGAACTGGTGCCCAGATAGGACCTGGCACTGAATACCCAGGTCTAAATTAGCTGGCAGCAGTCAGCATTTAATGAAATGCTCGCCATCCCCAGCTGAATAGTGACCCAAATGTGGTTGAGCCCATTCTACTGGGGGAAAAAATGAAAAGATTTTACTCATAGTACTATGAGCTTCTTTTACAAAGTCACACTAGCGATTCCCAGGCGGCAAATGAGAGGAAGCCCCCACTAATTCAATGGGCTTCCTCTCATTTGCCACACCGAGAATCGGTAGCGCAGCTTTGTAAAAGCCCCCCTATGTTTCCTCATCTCAAAGAAAATAGAGGAAATCCATCCTATCCTTGACTAAACGGCTTTTTAAAAATCCCTGCATTAGATATAGTAGATCATAATTTACTTTTGGATCTTTATATACATTTTTGAGTTGTTGGTTCTTTTAATATATTGTTTAATACAAAAGCATTTTAAGAGTGCATTATAACTTTTTTTCATTCAGGCAAATCGAGTGTGTATACAAAGCTAATGTGTGTTCATTTTAAATCAGTGCATTACATTTTTAAGGCACACTAACAAACCAAATGTATGCTAATGAATGCACAAACCTAGCACCTGATCTAAGTTCTTGCTCTTCTTCAGAAATAATTCAAGGTTTTGACTGGAACACATACATTGTCATGCTGGGTGCCTGGTTCACTTTCTATGAATTTGGAAACATAACATTTGGAAATAAGGTATGGATAAATGACTCTTTGTGCATGATCTGAGAAAAAAAATAAACAAAACCATAATAAGCATTTATATAAATGCCATTACATCACTCAAAAACAAGAACAAAATCTTTCATACTAGCCGTTAAGCCCGTTAAAACAGGCGAGATTTGTGTTTTGCAAAATGTAATAATTCTCACATCCATCCATCCATGTCCAGCAAACCTCCGCTCTCCCCTGCCCTCCCCTCCCCCGATCCATGTCCAGCAACCCTGCTCTCTCCCCTGCCCTCCCCCCATGTCCAGCAACCCTTCTCTCTCCCCTGTCCTCCCCTTCCCTTCATCGATCCATGTCCAGCAACCCTGCTCTCTCCCCTGCCCTTCCCCCCATGCCCAGCACCCCTCCTCTCTCCCCTGGCCTCACCCCGTCCACCGACCCTCCTCTCTCCCCTGCCATCCCCCCATATCCACCAACCCTGCTCTCTCCCTTGCCCTCCCCCCATGTCCAGCAACCCTCCTCTCTGCCCTACTCTCTCCCCATGTCCAGCAACCCTCCTCTCTCCCCCCTGCCCTCCCCCCATATCCAGCTGCCCTCCTCGCCGCCGCTCCCTCCCCCCTTTGTGCCGGGCCCCCTGCACTGACATGAGAGCGCCTCTCACCTCTGTGTGAAAGCGCTGCAGGCAGCAGCAGATCGCTGTGCTGCTGCCTGCAGCGCTTCCACACGGCGGTGAGAGGCGCTGTCATGTCAGTGCAGGGGGCCCGATACGGAGGGGGGCGGGAGCGACGGCGGCAGCGACATCGGGGATGGGGGGGTGGAGGTTGGTGCGCTGGCGATGCTGCTTCGTCTCCAGGCTCCAGCAGCAGCGTCCGTTTCCCTCTCTGTTCTGCCCTCTGACGTCATCACGTCTTGACGCGAGGGCGGGACAGAGAGGGAAGTCTCTACTGCGCATTTGCGGGTGAGTCGGTCACTTGTCGTTTATATAGTTAGATAGGGATCAATTTATATAGAACTCACACATCCATTAGCAGAGACTCATGACTTACAGGTGGTCCAATCAGGCCAGGAGGTCCTTGTGGTCCAAAACGTCCCTCAGAACCCTGAGAAGAAATTAATGTATAAATGATTATCAATGATTAGAAAGTAGCAGATAAGCCCTCTTCAGCCTTCTAGTCTTCCCTGTTACCCTTGTTTATTGTTGTTCACTGCTTTCTGGTCATATAGTTCCCTTGCCCTTAACATCACCCTCTGTATCCATTCAAAACATGATTCACATTGATTGCTGTTTGGGATACCACCTCCTCAACTGGTCAGCTATTTCAGACATTCCTTCAATACAGTATTGTCTGGCAATCCAAATTTCAGAACCCATTTCAGTGAAGCTGGAGGGTGGCAGGAACTGCTGGAAAATTTGTCTAAATGTATACTAATGTTATAAATATATCACACAGAAAAATAGAAACAATAATAGAGCACAGGGGCGGTTCACAGCTACCTGCTGCGTGAGGCGAAGGATGACATGGTGCCCCTGGCACCCTGCCCCCTCCCCCCTTGACATCAAGAACAGGGAAAGGACTCCTCTTCAGAACTACTTACAGGGAGTAAGGCAGTTGGGAGTCATAGAAAACAGGAAACTGCCAGAAGCCAAGCAATGAAGGTTATTTAAAAAATGGTGGCAGATAAGGACCATAAAAACTTTGCCCAACAGCTTCCCTGCTCTCTTGCCCCACCCCCTGCCCTTCCACTCTGCACTTTTCTCTCCATGTCCCCCCACCTTCTCACCCCTGCCTTACCCTGTTCTCATCTGTTTCTAGAGGTTGGAGATTCGTAGAGATGGGGTAGGAAGCAGAAAGAGGGCCATGTAGAGTGCAGAGTTTTTAACCCTTGTCAAATGTCCTGCAAAAATAAGAAAGAGGTGGAACCACTGCATTCCACCTTAAAAAAACTGGAGGATCTGGCTTTTTTTACATATATTAAGGCACCTCCTTTAATGTGGAATCATTTGGATCCAGAGCAGTGGTTCTCAGGTACACCAGTGTGTCACCAACAGCTGGGAAGTATGTCACCGAAATTTTGAGAGACAGCATGCTTGTGCTTTTCTTGACAACCATGTGTGCTGCAGGTTGGGGAGAGCTAAGAACCAGGAAGTCGGGTACTTCAAATCTTCATAAGGAAAAATTAATTCTTCCTGATAATTTTCTTTCCATTAGTCCCAACAGATCAATTCAGAGACTTGTGGGTTGTGTCCCTCTACCAGCAGGTGGAAATAGAGAGAACCTCCGAGGTTTGCTATATACAGACCTGTGCAGCCAACTGAACCTCAGTATGAACGATACCAAAGCAGTGGGATGGAAACAATAGAAAACTCTTCTGACATTGTCAGACCAATAGCCCAACATACTTCCACTGCAACTCTGAAATTCTCCGAGCAGAAGTAATGGCTACTAGGAAAATTGCCTTCAAGGTGAGATCCTTAATTGTAATCCCCGATAAGGGTTCAAAAGGAGGACGCTGAAGTGCTTTGAGAACTAGATTAAGGTTCCAGGATAGCAGTACTGGCACGTGAGGAGGGCGCAAATGATTTACGCCCCTCAAGAAACGAACCACATCCAGGTGGGAGGCGATGGACACCCCATGACGCCAGCCTCTAAAACATGCCAGAGCTGCCACATGCACCTTAAGAGAACTCAACGAGAGTGATTTTTGTACAGCCTCCTGAAGAAACGCGAGGATAACCGATACTGAAGCCGAAGCCGCTGACAATCCTGAACTCGCACACCATGAATCGAAGGTACACCATACCCTAGCATAACCTATCGAGGTGGCTCTTTTCCGAGCCTACAGCATCGTAGTGATAACCGTGCCCGATACCCCTTTCTGCTCAACCTCGCGCTTTCAAGGGCCAGTCCGTAAGACCAAAGGGGGAGGGATCCTCCATCGTGACTGGCCCCTGCAGAAGGAGACCGTCCTGCACCTGTAGTAGAAAAGGACGATCGAACAGAAGCCTGATCACATCTAAGTACCAGGGTCATCTGGGCCAATCCGGAGCCACTAGGATCACTCGACCGGGATGACTGGCAATGCGAGTCAGTAACATGCCCACCATTGGCCATAGGGGAAAGGCATAGAGCAGGCCCCTGGGCCAAGGTTGAAGAAGGGCTTCGATGCCTTCTGAGCCCAGCTCTCGTCCCCTGCTGAAGAAACGGGGAACCTTCGCATCTCTGGCATCCTCCAATGGGCAGTTATCTGATCGAAGGCCAGAGGGGAGAGCGTCCACTCCCCTGGCTCCAACTGGTGGCGACTGAGAAAGTCCGCTTGCACATTCTGTGACCCCGCTATATGAGCCACTGTCAAGAACGAGAGATGAGTCTCTGCCCAATGGCAGTCACCAGAGTATTTCCCTTACATCATTGTTAGCAACAATTAAATAATATATAGGGTTTTTCCTTTGTTTAGCTGAAAACTGTAGTGTTCAGTGTGTCACACAGGTGAATATTGTCTGTCAGGTGTGTCACAGCAGAAGAAAGATTGAGAACTACTGATCCAGAGGATCCACCTCCACTAAGATGGGTAACAGCCAGATCCTCCAGATTGCCTGCAAGCTGCAGGTCCAGCAGCAACTTCCAGCTCTACAAGGATGAGTAAAATCTGGATCCTGCAGATCTTGTAAGATGGAATTCATCAACTCCAGCATTTACCCATTCCCTTGTTCTGTTCTTTACTTTCCACCCCTTTACCCAGCATTCTCATCTTTCTGCCCCCATCAATTCCCATTGTAGGATGCAGACAGCAGGGACAAGACGGGATGAGAGCAAAGTGCTAGGCAAAGGGGTGGTGGAAGGTGGATAGCAGGATTAGAGGTGATGGGGTAATAACATTGTCTTGGAGAAATAAAACAGATAATCACCATCCAAGAAAGGGCCAGGTGCCTCTGGGAGGTGGCCCACAGAACAGGGCAACACAGAAATGCAGAAGCCAGGAACTGGATCCTCTCTCACTGGTCTCTAGCCTCTGTTGTCAAAGGCCAGCTACATATTCATTGGGAGGAAGAGGAGAGAGGCAGCTAGCTGGGGGCGGTAGCAGCAGCAGTACAACAGTGTCTGACTCTGCAGCAGCAGTACAACAGTGTCTGCAGCAGCCAAAAGTGAAACTGCAGCGGCCTTAAAATCAAGCCAAGGTAGGAACACTCAGGCAGGCCAGAGGCAGCTGGAACAGCACAGGGGCAGCAGAATGCCTTTTTGTCTAAGGAGGGAGGTATGCGCCACTCCCACAGCACACTGAGCAGAAGATTTCAACGTATCATCAACAACGACACCTAGATCCCTTTCTTGGTCGATGACTCATAACGTGGAATCTTGCATTATGTAGCTATAATTGGGTTCCTCTTTCCCACAGGTATCACTTTGCACTTGCTCACATTAAATGTCATCTGCCATTTAGACACCCAGTCTCCCAGTGTCGTAAGGTCCTCTTGTAATTTTTCACAATCCTCTCGCGATTTAACAACTTTGAATAACTTTTGTGTCATCAGCAAATTTAATTATCTAACTAGTTACTCCCACCTCTAGGTCGTTTATAAATATGTTAAAAAGCAGGGGTCCCAGCACAGACACCTAGGGAATCCCACTAACTACCCTTCTCCATTGAGAATACTGATCATTTAACCCTACTCTGTTTTCTATCATTTAACCAGTTTTTAATCCACAATAGGACACTACCTTCTATCCCTTGACTCTCCAATTTCCTCTGGAGTCTTTCGTGAGGTGAAAATCCAGATACACAGTATCAACCGGCTCACCTTTATCCACATGTTTGTTCACCCCTTCAAAGAAATGTAATAAATTGGTGGGGCAAGATTTCCCTTCACTAAATCCATGTTGGCTTTGTCTCATTAATTCATGCTTTTGAATATGCTCTGTAATTTTGTTCTTTATAATAGTCTCTACCATTTTGCCCGGCACCGATGTCAGGCTCACTGGTCTATAATTTCTCAGATCTCCTCTGGAAACCTTTTTAAAAAATTGGCGTTACATTGGCCACCCTCCAATCTTCCGGTACCACGCTCGATTTTAAAGAAAAATTACATATTACTAACAATAGTTCCACAAGTTCATTTTTCAATTCTATCAGTACTCTGGGATAGTTACCATCTGATCCAGATTTGCTACTCTTCAATTTGTCAAATTGCCCCATTACATCCTCCAGGTTTATAGAGATTTCTTTCAGTTTTTCAGACTCATCAGCTTTGAATACCATTTCTGGTACCGGTATCTCTTCTAAATCTTCCTCGATGAAGACCGAAGCAAAGAATTCATTTAATCTCTTTGCTGATGGCTTTATCTTCTCTGATTACCCCTTGAATCATGGATTTTAATTTATTACATTGTGCCGCCGTGTTCCTCTGCAACACTGTCCTTAATTCCTTCAGCATAGCTCGAAAATCTTTTTTTTTTGTGATGGGCGCTGTTTGCAAATCGGGATCCTCCAGTTCCCCCAGTGAATCTGAATTGTCTCCATCCCAGAGGCCTGACTCCACATTAGGCTCGCCACATGCTCCACCACTATCGGGACAAGAAGCCACCAGGAAATAATGCTTGATTTCACTGACCTTTTTACTCAAAGACGCTATTCAGGTGCTCTGTTATAAGGGATTCCAACGCTCCAAATGCAGTAAGCTAATTAGTTTGAGAACCGCATTTATAAGCCTGGGTGTCAAGGGTGGAGAATGGTTGTGGAATCATTAACCAGCTAGTGTGTTCACAGTAGCACGTTTGCATTAGCATGCACTAACTGGTTCACACTGGATTAACGGAAGAGCATTTAGTGCTACATTAGTTTTTTGCAGGTACAGTGCGCCAAATCAAACATTAGTGCATGTCCTGCAAAAACAAACAAACAAAAAAACAGAGAAAGCTTTAAAATTAACCCATGCAAAATCTGGGTTTAACACATGGGCATCTCCTGCCTTAAAATGTGTTAAGCACAACTTAGTAAACAGGCCCCTAAAAATGTAAAGGCAGTTCCAGAGAACATGTGCTTACATTAAGCTTTATCAGGTATCAAAACACACAGCATTGAAAGAAATTAAGAACTCCAAATGGACTCTGCCAAGTCTCTGAAGGAGTATCACAAGCCTGTTGGACCTTTATACTTCATGGGCTATTGCTGATGACATCAGTATAGCAATAAGTACAAGTTCCAAATACCTCCATGTGACAGTCCAAACTACTTTCCCTCTTTGAGGACGTCACAAGCTGACTGGTCCTTTACACTTCATGGGCTACTGCTGATGACATCTCTCCTCAGCATCACTGGTAGCATTAAGCAGATGTTTCAAATTCCTCCAAAAATGCTAGATCTAGGGGGCACGCAATGAAGCTACAAAGTAATCAATTTAAAGCAAATCGTAGAAAATATTTCTTCACTCAACATGTGATTAAATTCTGGAATTCAATGTCAGAGAATATAGTAAAAGCAGTTAGCTTAGAGAGGTTTAAAAAGGTTTGGATAGCTTTCTAAAAGAAAAGTCCATAAGCCATTATTAAGATGGACTTGAGGAAAATCTACTGCTTATTTCTAGGATAAACAGCATAAAATGTATTGTACTGTTTTGGGATCGTGCCAGGTACTTGTAACCTGGATTGGCCACTGTTGAAAACAGAATGCTGGGCTTGATGGACCTTCGGTCTGTCCCAGTATGGCGACACTTATGTTCTTATGTAACATTTTTTAAAAGCTCTTCCTAGTTAGTCACAGTATTGTACTTCTAACTAATTTAAGGTACTGCCGTTCTGTTCATCAGCAAAACTTAGTGCAGATATCACACTAATAAATGTAGACCTTTGATCATAGCATGACCCTTGATCATAGCATGACCCTTTTGGAAATGAATGTGGAGGAGAAGTGGTCTCAAAAGGCTGTGCCCTTTTTATTTCAAGCTGATAGAAGAAGGTGGAAGATGCAGTGGGCTGAAATCCAGGTACACCAGGATTCAAATCCCACTGCTGTTCCTTGTAATTTTGGGCAGTTCATTTCACTCATTGTTGTCTCAGGTACAGTCTAACAGCTAAATTTACTAAAAGGTGTTAGCACATGCTATTTATCTTGGGTCCCATTTTATGCAATGAGACATATTTGCTAACAATGTGCATTAACAGAATACTTTAATAAATCAATCCTTTTCACCTCAAATTTTGCCTCACCCTGCCACCACTCTTTGTCATCCCATGACCCCCATATACTTTGAGCTGGTGCAAGTCTCCAAACCTGCCAGCAGAAGTGCTCCACCCACCTACGGCAGTTGCCACCTCTGTGCTGGGCCATCCCTCCATCCATGCTCAGTTTCTGTGAAACTGAGCATGTGCGGGAAAGCCCTACCACCTGCGCTTGTGCAGGAGCCCCTCCGCCTGCACATGCTCAGTTTCATGAAAACCAAACATGCATGACGGGGGTCGGGGGAGGCCTGGGACTGCGGCAGCGAGTGTAGGAGTGCTTCTGCTGGTGGAGCATGGGGACCCTTGCCAGTCAGGGGCCCCAAATACAAATTGGGAAGAGGGCAAGCCCCGAGGCCCCCCATGGCTATGCCCCTGCCTTAGGAGAACAGAAATATCCAGTGTACCTGAATTCAACTCTCCTTGAGCTACCAATGAGATAAATCTAAATAGATTATGACAGAAACCAAAGCAGGCCTATGAAACAGAAAATAAGAGGCAAAACACAGACAAGTAGATATTTTGAAGAATCTAGATGGAGCTGGCACTGCTGCTTTCAGGTAGTGAGTTTTATTTCTGGATCTGACTCTATTTTAACTCTCCAATAATATTGCACACACTTTAGTCATGGCTCACAGTCAGGTATGAGAATGGAAAATCACAACTAAAATGGCATCAAAGGCTAAGAGATGAATTAACAGATGGTGGAAAATATGTTGTGCTGCTGGCAAGGTCTGTTGCTATGACCCCAAGGCCAGTAAAGCAAGTCTCCACTGCACCTGCGGTTTAATTATCCTTGAGCGCTGCCATTGATATAATTACAGATGGGCAAAAATATTGCCACTCATTTTGGTCTTTAAAATTAGAAACTCAATTCCCAGGACTGGAATTTTTATTTTATAGGGCTGAAGGGCTAAACGAATGTCATTTCCAAAACTACAACCTTCTTTAAGTGAGATGTGTTAACTTGTAGTGACACTCTAAGAACGATACCACTGGTAGTTCTTTAAATTTAAGATAGGGGAGTATCTCAAGAGGTACTGCCAGAGAGAAAGTCATTCTAGCAGAAGGACAATGAGTAAAACTAGAAGGGATGGAATATCTTTACATTAGGAAAGTGTGAAAAGGACTTCCAATATAGGTGCCAACGTTTCTAAACAATTGGGGGTTACTAACAAAAATTACCCTTCCCTGAGCACAATGAAAGCATTTGCTCAATATTGGGGGCGCTGAAGCATTTCAGCTATATACAGTGGTGGAAATAAGTATTTGATCCCTTGCTGATTTTGTAAGTTTGCCCACTGACAAAGACATGAGCAGCCCATAATTGAAGGGTAGGTTATTGGTAACAGTGAGAGATAGCACATCACAAATTAAATCCGGAAAATCACATTGTGGAAAGTATATGAATTTATTTGCATTCTGCAGAGGGAAATAAGTATTTAATCCCTCTGGCAAACAAGACCTAATACTTGGTGGCAAAACCCTTGTTGGCAAGCACAGCGGTCAGACGTCTTCTGTAGTTGATGATGAGGTTTGCACACATGTCAGGAGGAATTTTGGTCCACTCCTCTTTGCAGATCATCTCTAAATCATTAAGAGTTCTGGGCTGTCGCTTGGCAACTCGCAGCTTCAGCTCCCTCCATAAGTTTTCAATGGGATTAAGGTCTGGTGACTGGCTAGGCCACTCCATGACCCTAATGTGCTTCTTCCTGAGCCACTCCTTTGTTGCCTTGGCTGTATGTTTTGAGTCATTGTCGTGCTGGAAGACCCAGCCACGACCCATTTTTAAGGCCCTGGCGGAGGGAAGGAGGTTGTCACTCAGAATTGTACGGTACATGGCCCCATCCATTCTCCCATTGATGCGGTGAAGTAGTCCTGTGCCCTTAGCAGAGAAACACCCCCAAAACATAACATTTCCACCTCCATGCTTGACAGTGGGGACGGTGTTCTTTGGGTCATAGGCAGCATTTCTCTTCCTCCAAACACGGCAAGTTGAGTTCATGCCAAAGAGCTCAATTTTTGTCTCATCTGACCACAGCACCTTCTCCCAATCACTCTCGGCATCATCCAGGTGTTCACTGGCAAACTTCAGACGGGCCGTCACATGTGCCTTCCGGAGCAGGGGGACCTTGCGGGCACTGCAGGATTGCAATCCGTTATGTCGTAATGTGTTACCAATGGTTTTCGTGGTGACAGTGGTCCCAGCTGCCTTGAGATCATTGACAAGTTCCCCCCTTGTAGTTGTAGGCTGATTTCTAACCTTCCTCATGATCAAGGATACCCCACGAGGTGAGATTTTGCGTGGAGCCCCAGATCTTTGTCGATTGACAGTCATTTTGTACTTCTTCCATTTTCTTACTATGGCACCAACAGTTGTCTCCTTCTCGCCCAGCGTCTTACTGATGGTTTTGTAGCCCATTCCAGCCTTGTGCAGGTGTATGATCTTGTCCCTGACATCCTTAGACAGCTCCTTGCTCTTGGCCATTTTGTAGAGGTTAGAGTCTGACTGATTCACTGAGTCTGTGGACAGGTGTCTTTCATACAGGTGACCATTGCCGACAGCTGTCTGTCATGCAGGTAATGAGTTGATTTGGAGCATCTACCTGGTCTGTAGGGGCCAGATCTCTTACTGGTTGGTGGGGGATCAAATACTTATTTCCCTCTGCAGAATGCAAATAAATTCATATACTTTCCACAATGTGATTTTCCGGATTTAATTTGTGATGTGCTATCTCTCACTGTTACCAATAACCTACCCTTCAATTATGGGCTGCTCATGTCTTTGTCAGTGGGCAAACTTACAAAATCAGCAAGGGATCAAATACTTATTTCCACCACTGTAGCTAGCATCTACGAGAGGATGTATGTCATGTAAGAAAAATTCTATAAATAGTGCCTAAAAAAATTGGTGCCCAAAAAAATCCAGTGAAGTGGTATTCTATAAGCCATGCCTAAAGTTTGGCGCAGTTTATAGAATACATGCTTAAGCAGAGTCGCATACAAATTTAGGCGTGTCACTTGCACCAACAAAACGTGGTGGAAATGGTTGTGCCTAAATTTACATGTGGAGCACCATTATTCTGTAATTATGCACATAACTCAAAGCCACGCTCTGTTGCACCCGAAATGCTCATGGCCCTGCCATTTCCACACCCCCTTTTTTGGAACATGCATAAATTTTAGGAGCGAATCCTGTGCCTAACTTTATGCACATTGGTCCCAATTAAATTTAATTAGTGCCAATAATTGCTTGTTTAAAAGCCAATTATTGACACTAGTTGGCTTGTTATTCAATTAAATTGTGCATGCAAATCAGGAATGTGCAAAGCCATGCCCCTCTTCCACCCCACAATACCCATGACCCTCCCATATCCACGCCCCCTTTTCTGGAATATGCGTAAATTTTAGGTGCGAATCTTGCGCCTAACTTTATGTGCATTTGTCCAAATTAAATCTAATTTGTGCCAATAATTGGTTGTTAAAAAGCCAATTAGCACTAATTGGCTTGTTATTCAATTAAGTTGCACTCACAAATTGGGAGCATGCCTAAATTTGTACACACAATTTTTGGCAACCTTTACAGAATCAGGGGGATAACGTCCAAAAAAAACAGTCCATCTCACAGGTGTTTTCAAACAGGAAAAATGCTATTTCTGTTCAAAAATATGTGTGAACATCCAAAATGAACAGCCATTTTCCAAAATAAAAATGTCCAAGTTATGAACGCCAAAAAAAAAGGGGCAAGGATGTCTATCTGGTAGCATTTTTACAGAAATGGCCATATAGACATCCCTGCAGATCAGAGGGGCTACCTAGTGGTCAGTGTAGTGTACACCAATCTAGGGCAATCAGCTCACATTCCACTGCAACTCTACCATTTTACTTTTACTATTACTTTACTTTGACATTTAAATCCCACATATACCTCTAGAGTTCAATGTGACTTACATAACAAAATCAAAGCAAGAAAGCAGTCAAACATATACAAAAGACTACAATAGCGCTCCTGTCACAATAAAAAAATTCCTAAACAGAAAAGATTTCAGCATTTATGAAAGGTGTGAATATTCCTTTGCATCCTTATTTGTGGAGGAAGAAAATTCCACCATTTTGTTGCCAAGTATGGAAAACCCGATGAATACATAGATTTGTATATAATTTTCTTACAGGATGGAAAACGTAGCAATAAAGTATCTCCAGCATTTACAGAAGCATTCTGTGCTGGTAAATCAATCAAGCTCCTCATATAACCTGGCAAAAGACCATACAAAATATGATGTTAAAATGCGTAGCTTAAAAATAGACCAGGCTTCCACCGGAAGACAGTAGAGCCTTGGAAAAATAGGTGTTACATGCTCGTATTTAGATATGCCATTTATCAGTTGGGTTGCTGTATCAATTAATGCTACACTTCTGATTTGCAGCCAACAGACAATATTACAATAATCTATGTAAGATACAATCAATGTTTGAACCACAAAACGGAATGTTTCAGGGGCAAAATAAATATGAATTCTGCGGAATTTCCACATGGTTTTTAAAAACTTTTAATGGTGAGCCCTCCAGAGACAGGGAAACTTCCAGTGTTGATCTCAAAGTCTCCAAAGCAAAAATCAGTGCACTCCATTAAAGACCTTTATTCTGAGAACAACAGCAAAGTTTCTGAGATGAGGGCTGTACTTGCTTTCCAACCATTTTCTCTACTGGTAAGCATGATATGGGGTCACTTTACCTACAAGGCAAACTGAAGAAGAACAAGCCAACATGAGCTTTACAGTCCATCCAAGACTACAGTTTTTCTATTCCCCTGGGCACTTTGTTTAGATGGATGAAGACCTGGAATAGGACATTCTCTAGAGTTGTCCCATGATTGCGAAATAATCTTCCTGGAGAGATTAAAAGTTTTGTAGAACATCAGCAATTTTTCCACTGTAAACTAAAAACTTGTTTTTCCTTAGTTTGAATTGTTTGATGGAGACAACTACAGAGGGAGGTTATAAGGAATATGTTGTTTTATTCCACATCATGGAATCAGCTATTCCTTGCTCTGTACATCTTATGTATGAAAGGGAAGCAACAGATTAGTAAGTGGGGTAGTTACTAATGCGCATTAAAGGAATAACACAAGATATCTGCTGCTTAATGGGTGAGAAACGATAACAATGAACTAGAGAGCAGCACAGAAATGGTGATTGTGGGAATCCTGCACAGTCTGCAGGACTTCTGCTGGTATGACTTGGCAGTCCACAGCAATTTGGGGTGGGGGGGGGGGTGGGGTGGATGAGAGAAGTAGCCCCAGGTTTCCCATGGGGATGACAGAAGTTACCGCGGGCTGGATACTTCAAATCTCTGGTGACACCAGAGTAAGGCTTGAAATGCACTATGAGAATCTATTGGAGCACCTGAATGAGGCTTGCAATGCACTACAAGGGGCTACAGGAGCACCAGAATGAGAGTTGGAGTACACTGGGAGAGGCTACTGGAGCACCAGAAGTTTCTGAATGCTGTTGTTTCTGCTTCATTAAGAAACCTGAAAGAATAAAAAATCATCTCCACCTGTCTTTTAGATCTGTAGATTTCTTAAAAGGGACCCTGCTTGCTGAAAAATATTCTCACTGAAATCTTGGTTTTGTAACTGTTCATATTTATTTATGTAATTTTACTGTTCCTTGTACCTAAGAGCTCTAAAATATTGGGAAAGTATATCAGGAGCAAGCAGGCAACATATATAAATCCAACATTTTGATATTGATTCCTGAATTGGGGAAAAGAAAGGCTAAGGTAACCTCAATAAAAATGACTTTTTTAAATGTATTTTTAAGAAAGCAAATAGAGGGAAATGTCCAATAATATTTATTTATTTAAATTAAAGTGAAAAGGAAAAGGCATAATTCATTAATGCTGGGGTTTACTAAGCCGCTAGTGCGGATGGCTGTACGCTAGTGCCGACACAGCCAATTCATTTTGAATGGGCTTTGTCGGCAATGCTGCGTGGAATCTGCTAGCACAGCTTAGTAAACAGACTCCTAAACATTTTTTTTTAGTTCAATCAGTTTTTTATTGATTTTATAACATATTGTAAATTTAGTACCAATGACAATAACAGTTAACAGAAAGGTCAATGTACTCTGACTATATATATATATACATATATGTATATTCGTATGAAGTATGCATGCATATCAGATGTTATAGTATTAATGCCAATGTTTGAAAAGTACCTGTACATTAATTACTTAGCTGGATGAATATTTAATCAGCGGAGACCAAATTTTATTATATGCCATAAAGGAACCACCGCTGTTGAGGGGTGGACAGTAGGCATGTTCTGCACTAATTGGTTAAGGCAGCTACATTACCACATGCCAACCGATTAACGCATGGTTAGCGTGTGAGCCCCTACCGTCTTCAAAATAGGTGGCAGTAATGACTCACATGCTAATTGCCATGCGCCAATGGGAAAATTAGCACATGGCCATTAATTTAAAAAAAAAAACAACGGAAAAATCGGCCGTTTTACCCATGCGAGAAAATGGCCTTAGTGCACAGAAATTACCCGAATAAGCACAGTTTTTCAGCTGTGTTATTTTTCCTCTCCAGGAGCATTAGGCTACTAACACAGAGCGCAGTCCTCCTAGGGCCATCTTAAAGTGGCTGGAGCATACAATGCCCCTCCCCTGCCCAGCAAGTTCCCCCTGCCAAGCCACCCCCAACCCTCCAGTTTAGACCCCTTATGCTTCATAGTTACTACTGGACCTATTTCTGCAATCCCTAGTATCTAAAGGTGAGGAGCAGCAATGATCCCTAGCTATTCTAACCCCTAGGCTGCTGCTCAACCCTTAGCAGTTGTTTTGCAGCACTACTGTTAGAGATCAAGCTGACAAATAAGATGGTATCTATCCTCAGGGGGTAGCTTCCTTCTTATTCTCTCCCTCACAGTTAGAGCTGTCCATTTGCCCCTAGCCTCTAAGGCTCTTCTGCTATTGCTTTCATTTCTGATGAAGCTATACCACTTCTTATTGGGCACAGGTGGGATATTAATAAAACAAACCAATGGAACTGGAGAATGAATTTATTCTCAGTGCAGAGCCAGAAAGTTTGTGAGGAGCTTATGGAAGCCTGGAAGTTGTTTCTATTGGGAAATTATGGAGAAGGTGTTAGCTCAGGACTTTTTTTTTACATGAGAAAGCCAAGGTGATTGTTGGGGAAAAAAAATGAAGAGAAAGCCATTAGACAGAAAAAAAAAGAGTAAGGAATTAAAGGAGTTACCTAAGTAACTGCAGATTCTGCCAAATAAGCATAAAATCACAGCGGGAAAGAGATTATATGAAGCTGGTGGAGGCATGAAGTAATATCGATAATAGAGGCAGAAAAATGGAGTATCTACTTTGACTGATTAAATGCAATTATAGAATTTGGAAGCAAACCTAGGAAGCTCCTAGTGTGGCATTTATATTTAAAAAAAGAGGGTTAAGAGCGGTTTAAGGGGTATACAATGCAGCGAGCTGATGAAGAGCAGTAAAAAGAAAAGGAGGCATGCAAAGGGTTTTAGGAGAAATTACATTCAGGGATATGTGATGGCTCTGAAATACCCAAGTTATCTGGTAAGGCTAATAGTGAAATTAGGAGGTTAATTACAGAGAGGGAAGAAGTGAGAGAAGCAGTTTTTGGACAACCAGGGGGAAGATACTAGATGAATAGGCTTCCTCATTAGTTCTATGAATCTCTGAAGGAAGATGTACCACTGCTGATGAAAGGTTTAAATGCGGTGATTAATATAGGAGATAATGTCCAGAGGCTAATAAATGTGATCCACCCAAAAGAAAAGAGGGAGGCCTTACTGATCTTCTTTGATGTAGAGAAGGCTTTTTGACAGGAAGGATTGCAGCTAGCTGTTCATCCAGTAAATAGAAGCAATGGATAATAGTTAAGGTTCCTGGGTTAAACTTTCTCTCTTAGGCCAAATGCAGCAGTATTGGCCAATGGACACAAGTCTTAGTTCTTTGAATTACTTACAGGCTTATTTTCGAAAGAGAAGGGCGCCCATCTTTCGACACAAATCGGGAGATGGGCGTCCTCCCAGGGTCGCCCAAATCGGCATAATTGAAAGCTGATTTTGGGCGCCCTCAACTGCTTTCCGTCACGGGGACGACCAAAGTTCACAGGGGCATGTCGGAAGCGAAGTGAATCGGAGATGACCTCCCCTTACTCCCCCAGTGGTCACCAACCCCCTCCCACCCTAAAAAAAACTTTTTAAATATTTTTTGCCAGCCTCTATGCCAGCCTGAAATGTCATACCCAGCTCCATGACAGCAGTATGCAGGTCCCTGCAGCAGTTTTAGTGGGTGCAGTGCACTTCAGGCAGGCAGACCCAGGCCCATCCCCCCTACCTGTTACACTTGTGGTGGTAAATGGGAGCCCTTCAAAACCCACCAGAAACCCACTGTACCCACATGTAGGTACCCCTCTTCACCTCTTAGGGCTATGGTAGTGGTGTATAGTTGTGGGGTTTGGGGGGCTCAGCACACAAGGTAAGGGAGCTATGCACCTGGGAGCAATTTCTGAAGTCCACTGCAGTGCCCCCTAGATTGCTTGGTTGGTGTCCTGGCATCCCAGGGGGACCAGTGCACTACAAATGCTGGCTCCTCCTACGACCAAAGGGCTTGGATTTGGTCGTGTCTGAGATGGGCGTCCTCAGTTTCCATTATCGCCAAAAATCGGGGACGACCATCTCTAAGGTCGACCTAAATTTCGCGATTTGGGCGTCCCCGACTGTATTATCAAAACAAAAGATGGATGCCCATCTTATTTCGATAATACGGGTTTCCCCGCCCCTTTGCTGTGACGTCCTGCAAGGACGTCCTAAGGAAAACTTGGACGCCCTTTTCAATTATGCCCCTCTTAGGGGGGTGTAGGCTGGCCTATTCTTCTCGTTTTGTTTAATTGCTGTCAAGCTCTTTTCCTATAATGTACTGTATGTTTGAACATAGATACAAGGATACAAAAATCCATGATGGCTGGCCCCTAGGCATGTGCAATTGTGAGCACACATTTGGGGGTAAATTCTATAAGTGGCACTGAAATTTAGGTCCCAAGATGATATGTGCTGAGCACAAATTCTATATCAGCAGTTCTGTGCAGAAACTGAGCATACTTCTTCTGCTGACGGGCCCTGGGGGGTACCCCCTTAAGCAATACCAGAGGCCCTGGCCTGAAGTCCAGCTTCCATGGGGGGCCCAGCACCAGAGTTTTCTCTCTCCTGCTCCTGTTGGGACGTGATCACCCGGGTCCCTTCAGAAGCAGGAGAAAGAGAGAGATGGCCCAGCACTGGGCCCCCCTTGGTGGCCCGGGCCCAGGGAATTTTGCCTCCCTGCCCTCTGTCTAGGCGGCCCTGCTCAGCAGGCTAGTTCTGCCTACCTTAAGGTATCTCAGTTTCAGTAAGGGAGTGTCCTTAAGGAACCCCGGGCTTATATCAACCACACCCTCATATGTATGTAAATTGTGACTCTGCCCGTGCTGAACTCAAATTCTGCCCCAGAACATGCCCACACCTGGGTCACTTAAATGTACATGCCTTCTTGTCAATGTGCATAGTTTACGTGTGTAACCTCTGGGATATTTAAGCACTTTTACATGTGAAAAGACCTTTTATAAAATTACCTCCAATAAGCTGAGCATTGCTTGATGATAATACTGCAGTGGGTTCAAACCAAAATTAGGGGTCTTTGACTCTTATCACCAGGATATTAGCTGATAAGAAAGGCCATCAATCGGGGGCCATGGCTAAGCTCTCCAGGGTCAGATGCCTGGTACCGGGGTACACAAAATAAGTTCAGAGTTTTGATGGGGCCGGAATAACTCTGGTAGGCTGAAGGGATATCTTTCCTTGGGGTACACTCAGATTTGATCTCTTATACAAATGCCCTGAAGTCTCCATGCATTTTAACTTGTTGTTTACTGAACAATAACTTTGCAAAAAAAAAACCACACAGTTCAAATCACAACTCAATATGTACAGTTCAGGGCATTTGATAGTCACAGAACAACTTCAGACAATCTCCTATTTTCTCCAGGCATGCAACAATCTCAAATCAGTTTCATCATGATCTTCTTTTAGCATCAGTAAAAGTCCTGCCAGAAGTGCGGCTCCTCCATGCCCACTTCTCTCACCTGAGGTGTCCTTTTCCCCAGGTACTCCTTTTCCTTAAGATTCCATGCTTCAGGAAGTCAATTGTGGGCACCCTTTGCCCCGTGGAAGGAGCTCCAGGCACTGCACACTACACATTTCTCCCATTTACTTCCAGGACTTTCCCTTCAGTACATTGGGTCTCAGTGGGATTGGGCATCCAAAGATCACATATTTCTCAATACAACCTCTTTTATCAACTCCAGGCCCTGCCCATTAGGGCTGGCCCTTCTCAAGTCCACCCACCAGGCTGGTAATCCCTGCCCTTGTTGTCTTGGTGAACCTCCCTGAAAATCATCTCTGACACTTTTTTTTTTTTTTTTTTTTTTTTTGGGGGGGGGGGGGTCACATTTGCAATCCTTGGAATCAGCGATGCAGGGGTGAAAAGGAGATGTAAGCTCACAGCAGTTGCACTCGGGCTCAAGCAGTGAAGGTGCTCTGCCATGATCTGACAACCTGAGCCTGTGTCACTCCCATACAGAATAGGAACCACATAGGCTCAAATCGACTGAAGCACACAGGTGTGCCCCTTGATCACCCCCCACCTCCCCCATGGTTCTCGTTATTGGAGGAGGAGCCCCTTTCCCTCTCCCCACCATTGAAGGGAGAACCACATCATGGCAAAGTGATCATTGCTCCAGCACTGCTCAGAACTCAGTAATTTACTGCAGAGTGGGTAGCCCTCATATCACTGGCAAGTCCGACTAGTCCTTGCACAGTATAAAGAAGACAGAGGAGCTACGCTGCTATGGAAACATTTGTGAGCAACCATAGAAACTGACATAGCTCTAGAATCTCAGGCAGTATAATGTACTCTTAACAAAGATTAATGAAATTACATAAAGTAGTCACTTCTCCACTTGCTTCCACTTCTTCTTAATTACAATAAGCTTAATGGGACGCCATGTAGGAAAATGTTTCTGAGGAGTGGTCATCACCAATCCCCAGGTGCCAAAAAAATAGAAAGAAATTGCCATGGCAACTTGGCTTTCCTTCATAAGTCACTGCGTTTATGAGGTAAATCTTGATGATTTCAGCACAAAGGAGGTCAATCTATAACTGCACCTATAAATAGGTACCCAGCTAAGATCCTATTCTGTAAAAGAATGTAGGCATCTGCTTTCATTTATAGCATACTAGCATAACAGTAAAAATACATGCCTATAATTTAGGTGTGAGCACTTAACCCCAGCCATAGAGCTAGCACAAGTGCATGCTCCTAAATGCCAGAGAGACATATGTACAGTATCTTATAAGTTACAGGCGTAAATGCTCTGCCCAGACTTTGCCTATGTGTTTTTCTACCTGTACAATACACGTATGTAAAAAGGCATTTTGGAGTGCAGGAGTAGCCCACTGGTTAGTGCAATGGCCTAAGAACCAGAGGAACTGGTTTCAGTTCCCACTGCGGCTCCTTGTGACTCTAGACAAGCACTTAACCCTCCATTACCCCAGGTACATAAGAACCTGTATATATAATATGTAAACCACTTTGACTGTTACTACAAAAAGGTGTATATCAAAACCCATCCTTTTTATGTATGTATATATGCCACTTATTCTAATAATTTAAGCAGACAAGCATCCTGTAAATGTTAGCATTTATTTTATAGAATTAAACCTCCCTAAGAGGGTAATTTTATAAATATGCCACTAGATAATGAGCTAGTTCATTCGCCTATTTAACAAAGTCCAGCACATGCGTACTTGACTTTATAAATGACTAGCACAGACATGAAAGAATGTGCATACAAGTAGGGCACCAACATACTCAGCAACTCAAGGGCGGGTAAAAATGTTAGTGTGTACTTTTCACAATCACGTGACATTTGTGTGCGCACTTTCAAGCCAGTCAGTATTTTATAAGATGTCATTTACATATGCAAATGACTAAAATGCCAATTAAAACTAGATGGCTCCTTAAATTGCCCCTAACATAACATGCATATGCTATATTATAAAGACCATATATTTGTCTATGAACCTTTATAATACTGCTTCCCAAAGCTGGTTCGTAAAGGGGCCCTTTTACTAAGCTGTGGCAAAATTTGGATTTAGTGTCTGCTAATGCAGGATTTTCCCCACAGGCTAAGCCCAGATTAACACAGCTAATTTTTCCATTAGCATCCGGACTTAAAAAATAATAAAGTGGGAGCACTTACTGTCTCCTATTTAGGTAGTGCTAAATGCTCCCATGTAACCTCTGTGTTATCCAGTTACAGCATGTTAATCAGAACATGTTAGCTGGATAATGCTTCCACTCCTATTCCTTACCCATTACATGCCCCTTCCTGAAACAAAAATTAAAAAATGTAATGGTACATGATTAGTGTGTACTGACAGGCAAATATAAGCATTCCCCCCCTACACACACACACACATTAAGTGTGTGTTATCGCTTAACGTGGTTTAGTCAAAGTGCCTCAGTTATTCCTGCTCAGATACAAGAGTAAATTTGTGTGTGTCAGTAGAATATCAGTACATATGCATGTATATCACAAAACAGAGACAGCAGAATACCAAACAAACTTGTCTCTGCTTCTCTCCCTCACCCCCATCTTCCAAATCATTAATGTTGTGTGGGGCATGGCTGTGTATGCAAAATACACACAGAGTGGCTTTTTCGATATGACATGCAAATCCAACTGTAGATATTTTGCTGAAAACGTATAGAAATCTCATCCTGAATATGGCAATTTTTGAACCGGAAAAACATCTATTTCAAAAACCCATATGTTCCAGATGTTTCTGTATTCAGTACGTATTTCTCTAGGTACCAAAAAAATCCTAGAGATTGTTTGGTCACACAGACATCCCAGCAGGGCACAGGAGCAGCCTAGTGTCAATGCAGTGGAATTCACAGAAAGGGACCCATGTGCAAATGCCACCTTAACACCCTTATTTTGTATCTGGAGGGCTCACAGTTTCCATCACAAGTGTACTAGGTTAGAGAGGGATATGGACCTGGGTCTCTTTCCCTACAATCCACTGCACTGACCACTAGCCTACTGCTGGTACCAGCTTGTTGCTTTAATAGGAATGGCCATAATATCTGAAGCTGTCACAGAGCCTGATATGTACTATCACTGTTACTTCTTTGGGGGATGGGAGGGGGTCAGTAACCACTGGGGGATTAAGGGAGGGTCAAAGTCAGCTGGTCAGTTAGGGCACCTTTTTGTGACTTAGAATGATTGAAGCAGGTCTAGAAAATTTTATCTTGATCAATTATCCCTGAAAAATGTCCAAATTCTGGCCTCGCACAAATCACACCCCCAACATACCCTCCTGTGATTTAGACGAACTGTGGAGAAAAACACCTCAAATCTGAGTTTCAAAAATCATGGCTTAGATGTTTTCCCGTGAAAACTGTCCATCTGCTGCTTTGTGATGCTTTTGAGACATTTTTCTCTTTTGAAAATGAGCTCCATAACTGCCAATCCTGCCACTGTTATCCCATTTTCTACCCACAGAAACACCTAAAAATTCAAAAATATTCTCTTATTTATGTTTTTCTTTAAAGCCTCATAGACATGATTGGAATAAGCACATCTGGTAATCTTTAGTGAACCTAGGTAAAACAGCTTACCATGTCACATTTCAAGGAACTCTGAAGATATGGCAAAAGTTTCCTGAAATGCTTCAACTGGTTAAGAGTTCACATGCAATTAAAGCTTTAGACATATCTGACAGAAATCTCTTTTTTCCAAGTGGGGTATGGCATACTTGTGCTACCAAAATCCAAAACAGAACCATGCATTTCTGAGCTAATTAGGGCTATGCTATAAATTACAAATTACAGAATTTCTCACACTTCAATTCACCTGATGCAAAACAACAGCCCCTCCCCCCACCCCTTCATGCTTCTCTACAGATCCCTTGAGATCTCACTGACCTGCATTTCTATGAGACCATCTTTGTACAGCTGAATAAATTCACTGCAGTCTCTGCCAAAACCATTTACCATCTGATGACTAATGCAAGCAACCCAGGTCATTGTGACACTTTACAGGAAATATGAGTCTGCAGTAGCTGGGAAGATGCCTGCTTGGTATATGATTTAAAACAAAACAACAACAAAATAACTAGACCCTATTGGTTATTTGAAAACCTGTACAATATATGGAGTTTAATGCCCTGCCACCTGACCCCACTGAAGAAATGATTAGATTACAACTTTGGCCAAAGAAGTATTAAAACTCCTAATATAATATCTATGGAGTCAATTATCAATCAGGAGGTCCAGGGACATCTGGGTATTTGCCCAGAGTGTACGCCTAGATTAGGCACAGAAACTGTGTATACAGTGTGCCGTTGAAAATACATCTCTAATGTATATGTACATCTATGGGTCTAATCTAGACATATAGGTGCAGATATTGGGTTCCTACTCATTTAGCATAGCGGTTCTCAACCCAGTCCTCAGGACAGAACTAGCCAGTCAGGTTTTCAGAATATCCACAAATGAATATGCATGACAGATTTGCATACAATGGAGGCAGTGCATGCAAATGTATCTCATGCATGTTCGTTGTGAATTTCATGAAAATCTTAGTGGCTAGGTGTGTCCCAGGGACATTTTGCATAGGTTTTCAAATGAACAATAAGGCTATTGTTTGTTTTTGTTTTTAATTACATAAAACATCAAAAGGTATTAGTGTGTCCTTATGCAGGTCATTCCTGTGCACTAAGGCCATTTTTACCACTGGGGTAAAATGGCCAATTTTTTATATTTTCCCTATTAATGGCCACATGATAATTTTTCCATTAATGTGTGAGCCCCTACCACCACCTATTATGTAGGTGGTAAGGACTCATGCGCTAAGCACATGCTAATTGGTTAGTGTGTGGCAATTGGATTTATTATTTTTTTAGGATTTATTAGTTTTATATACTGTATAATTAGTGTCAAAGCGAACCAATTAGCACAGACCATGCCCAATCTCTACTCCCAGAACTTACCCCTGCGCTAAAAACTAAATTTTATTTTTTAGCACATGGATAGCACTCATCAATCCCAAAATACCGCAGGACACCTAAGCATGCCCCGCTGTAAGGCATTTTGTGCTACAGTAAGCATGCATTAGTGCTTACTGCACCTTGGTAAAAGGGCTCTTAGACTGTAAGACCACAAGGGACAGAAGACAGTACTTGTATATTTATTTATTTATTTATTTGCTGCATTTATATCCCACATTTTCCCACCTATTTGCAGGCTCAAAGTGGCTTACAATATAAAACAACAATCACATTGATGGGATAAGGAAATCAGAATATTGATAACAAATAAGGTGCATGAGAATATCATGGCAATCCTATTAATAGAATAACAATTACAGCATTGTAGCAGTTAGGATGCATAAAAAATTATGTATAATGAGAAGTGGGTAAGTAGATAAAAAACAAAACATAATGATAACAGGACAAGATAAATATACAATGATTAGGGTGTAAATTAGAATAATCAAATTTGAAAAGTTCCATTAAGCTTGTATCTGGTGAAGTTTAGGTGTCGTTTTTTATGGGGGAACTTTTTTGTATGTTTTTTTGAACAAATAAGTCTTCAGTGATTTCTGGAAGGTCATCAGATCATGTGTAATGTAAACTGCAGAAGGCGGTATATCAAATGCATGATCCAGACAGTGTGGGTTGAGAACCCCTAATCTAGCATATACATTTGGGCCATACATGTCAGGTTACATCTGTTTTTGGCACATGCAGCCAAAATGCATATGCTTGACATATAGGCACTCAATATCTGTCTAGAGTGGATGCATAAAAGGCAATGCATAAATGTATAGAATACTGACATTTACATGCACATGTGCAGCCATACACATGCAAATGTCAGTAATCAGCCTAAACGTTATTCTGTAAATACCTGTTTAACTTATATAGTAGGTAATCACCAAGGAGGTTGTACTCAGGGGAGGAGCATGGGTGGGACATAGACGTGTCTCCCACTTATGCAGATAAGTTACAGAATAGCACAAGTTATGTGTGTCCCTGCCACATCTAGGCACCCACACGGACACCTACATGTTGGATGCACTGATATTGGGCTACGCTTACATTTTATAATGGAACCTGGGCACCTGGGTTCTGTTTACAAGTGGCTTTTGCTGTGTGGGTTTGGGACACCTAATTGGAGGTGCCTAGTTGTAGAATTGTTTCCATAGAGAGCACCACCCCTAGAACACCCATTTCTCTAAGCATATACAATCAGGTGTATGCACCTAGTTCTATATGTGCAGCTCTGATTAAAAGCAAAGCAGCAGTTAGATATCCTGCACAGTGAGATTGGGAGAGAAGCCTACCTGTGGGGAATGGACAAAAGAGAAGGGGAGAAATGGTGGGCAGGGGCAGAGAGAAATGGAGAGATGCTGGGCCACGTGGAATAGGGGGATACTAGTCCTGGGGGAGGAAGGACAGGAGGGAAGGAGGAACGAGAGGAGAAGCTGAACATGAGGAGGGACAGGGACAAAGAGATGCAGTGCATGACATGGGGAGGGGGATAGGGTCACAGAGGGGTGTTGCTGGACAGGGCAAGAATAAAAATACAGAGAGGGGAGATGCTCAACATAGCAGGAAGATAGGGGCAGGGACACGGAAGAGAGTTGAATGACACAGAGACAGAGAAAAAAATGCCAAATGGACCAGGAGGCCCTGGCAAAAGAGAAGACAGAAGAAAGCAGAAACCAGAGACTGGGACTAACACAATTATGAAAATTAAAAGATCAGACAACAAAGATAGAAAAATAAAATTTATTTTCTATTTATTGAAAGTAGCCTTAAACAACTGAATCAAATTGAATTGAAAAATCAATTCATATGAGTGAATCGAATTGAAAATTTTTGGACCAAAGCGGACAGCACTAGCTCAGACTGTATCATCTCTGCTCCTGTGTATGCCTCCTTTCCAAATACGTGCTATGTAAGTTAAGCGGATATTGCGCTTATACGGAATATTGGCATGTATGTGTACACAAATGTAAATGCCTAGTTTAAAGAACTGTTCTTAAAGTTAGTCTAATAAAATAGTATCAACTGACTTTACTTTTTTTTTTTTGGTTTATTTGTATTAGTCATTAACTTGGGGACTGCTCTTTTATGTAATACCATAAAGCAATTGTGCCTTCCACCAGTGCTTGAACACCAGCTGTGTTTTGTCTGAGAATTTTTCCAGTGGGAATAAATGCGAACTTGTGTAGGAAGTTCCCAGAAATGTGTGTATTGGAGACTACCTCATTTCCAATGAAATGTGTAGGTAGATATTTTATTTCTCATGGGCCTGTGGGTAAACTTTCACAGTTATTCCAATACAAAACGTAGCTCACTGAAATAAAGCCTGTTGCATTTGGCTGTGTTCAGGAAGTAACACTTTTCTCCTTTAAATGTCCTAGAATTTTGATATACATTAACTGTTTTATTATTTGTGTAACCCAGTATTGCTGCTTAATATTTAGGTGCCCAACTTACATCAGCTATAAAGCTGGTATAAGTGCAGGTGCCTAAATGAGGAAAGATACAAGCTGGTTATGTAAGTGGAAGTCCTGCCTATGCCCTGCCCAAGCTCCTCTGCAGTGTACACCCTTCTTAAAAATACCAATTTTGTAAGTTTAGCAGGTAGTTACAGAATAGCACTTAGGGTGATTATTATTTGTGCATGTATGGGCGCATATGCAGACATAAATGTCAGTATCCTGAACATTTACAGGTGTAAAACACAAACCCACATTCTCCATACTCACACACAGCTCCTAGCCCACATCCTTATAAACTCCTACATACATACTCTACCCACACATATCACATTAGCCTCGAACACACCCTATCATCTACACATCCCTTATGTTCCTATACAAATAACCTCATGCACATATCAGACACCTATATTCATTTATCACACCTACACAAACCTGCATCTATACTTCCCACATAGACACAAACACACATAAAAACACATAACCCCACCACAAACCCCTCTAACATCAACATATTCTACAAATCTATATTGTAAAGGATTCTTGAAATCATGCCTTTGCCTGCTTTTTCTGTGTGCTTAGAAGAAGGAATACTCTAGAACAAAAGGAGACATTACAAGTCTCCAAATTGGCAGACTCAGCAGCAGGATCAAAATGATATCTTCATCCAAAAATTTGTCAATGCCTGGAATGATTTCCCAAGTGAGAAGGTAGAGAATAAGAGATGCACATTAGGAAGAACAATCCAAATCATAGTTACCCTGATGCTAGGGTGTGCGGCAGTGGCCAAAAAAGCAAACAGGATGCTTGGAATTATTAGGAAAGGGATGGTAAATAAGACTGAGAATACTATAATGCCTCTGTATTGCTCCATGGTGCAACTTCACCTTGCGTACTGCATTCAGTTCTGGTCACCGTATTTAATTTCAAAGAAGAGTGACCAAAATTGTAAAGGGGACGGAACTCCTCTCATATGAGGAAAGGCTAAAGAGGTTAGGGCTCTTCAGCTTGGAAAAGAGATAGATGAGGGAGGATATGATCAAGGTCTACAAAATCCTGAGAGGTGCAGAACAAGTAGAAGTGAATCGATTTTTTTTACTCTTTCAAAAAGTACAAAGACTAGGGGACACTCAATGAAGTTCCATGGAAATACTTTTAGGAGTTCAAAATGGCTGCCGAGGAGGATAGACGCATCTTTGTAGCTCCTGAGGAACTTTCTTTTTAAGAACTTGGGTGAAATTGGTTTTTGCCTAAGATTACCTCACAATGCCGAAAAGAAGGGGGAAAGCCGCGGCTATCGGCCCCCAGCGACTTGGAACCCTGGTTCGAAGCGGCACGATTGAACCGTTCCTACAGCGGGCCCAGGCCGCTAGTACGCCAACGGGCGGCTCGCTGTTGCCTCCCGCAGCAGTTGAAGGCATGCGAGAGACACTTGAGCTGGAAGTTTCACTGAGCCCGGACGCTCGAACACCTCCTCCTCCTCCTGTGTTTCGCGAGCTCTCTCCTTTGGTGGCGGCGTCTCCGAGTCGAACTCTGGAAGGAGAGGTAGCAGTAGGGACGCCGGGGGCGATTGAAGATCAGGAGAGAGCTGAGCTGAACGGAATATCGACGGAGGAGAGATTTAGCTCCAGTCGATCAGGAAACGCATTGCAACAACAACTGACGGAGGTAGGAGCCTTCTCATTTGCTTTAACACAAATTAAACCCCCCGAAGTGACTCTTGAATCCCTTTGGACACTTATAATGGATTTGGGCAAAGCTTTAGTACCCCAAATGCAGAAGGTTAAACAAGATGTTGAAAAGTTAGAAGACAAAGTAAAACAATTAAATTCACAGGTGGGACAACAAGCCAAAGATATTCAACAACTACATGAAGTTCAAAATGTAGTTGTAAAAGATTTAAGTAATTTAAGACGAAAAGCGGAAATAATGGAAAACTTTTCTAGAAGTAACAACCTTCGATTTCTTAATTTTCCTTATTTGAACACTATCCACCTTATAATTGAAAGAGAAAAACGCCTAGATTTCGACCCAAATCGGGAGATAGACGTTTATCTCACAAAAACGAATAAATCAGTATAATGGAAAGCCGATTTTGGACGTTTTCAACTGCACTCCATCGCGGAAGCGTACAAAGTTGACGGGGGCATGTCGGAGGCGTGGCGAAGGTGGAACTGAGGCGTGGTTATCGGCCAAGGAGAGATGGGCGCCTTTCGCCGATAATGGAAAAAAAGTATGCGTTTGTAGCTAGAATTTAGGGCACTTTTCCTGGACCCTGTTTTTTCACGAATAAGGCCCCAAAAAGTGCCCTAAATGACCAGATTACCCCCAGAGGGAATCGGGGATGACCTCCCCTGACTCCCCCAGTGGTCACTAATCCCCTTCCACCACAGTATAAAAAGAGTTTCACAAAGGAAGGAGGGAAACTTCCAAGTTGTTCAAGCAACTGCCCTCAGAAAAACTGAGGGGACAGAAAAGTCTGTAAATAAAAACACTAAACAGGCTCTTTCAGCGGCCCAACATTCAAGGAGCCCTGCTCTGATGCTGTTCACTGTTTCTCACGCCAGGAACAGCCTTAGCCAATGCAGGAACTCTAAAAAAAAAATCTAAACTCACCACAGACAGCGAGGCCTATTGCTTTCAATGTACCCACTTAGGCAAACATGGCTTGCCAGCTCAGGTGATTCTTGCTGCCTTTGTGCAGAAAGGGACTGCCCTGAAAAGACTCCCTCCGAATAGAGGAAGACAGGGGAGAAAAGGACCCTACTTCTGAGCTGGAGAGAAAACATCCCCTCTTTGGGGCAGGGTCCATCAGAGAGACTGAGACAGGGAACAAGCCAGAAAACTTCAAAGGCTGAACTAAAAAGGAACTGTTAGTTCCCCTACCAGACTTCTGCAACATATAGGCATACAGAGCAGCAGAATGAGCTCGGGGGGGGGGGGGGGGGGGTCTGAGAAATCCCCTGCCCCAGAGAAGACCCCAGTGGCTGACATGCATCCTGAAAAAAAAAAAACGGCACATCGCGGGACCATCAGATTCCTTCTACAACCCATCTGCTCGAGATGGGCATAAAAACTCCCTCAATCGCGAAAAGGGCTACTGAGGCCAAGCTCTCTTAAGAAGAAAGGTTCAAATTATGGGTCGCAGAGCAGAGGAGATCCTGCTCAGATTCAGTAGATATAGAAACAGCTTAAAGTAGTTCTGTTCTTCCCTTGAATCCCCTTGCATAGTGGGGGCAGTTTGAGAAGAATTTGGGCCATTGCCCCAGCTACATGCAAACCGTTTCTGACTCAACAGTGATTTTGGTAAAGGAAACTGAAGGCTGGAGAAAATAAAGGGGAATCTCCTGTACCAGCAGTCTCTAATGGAACACAAGGTCCTTTAGGAGAAGCTGCCCCTCCCCCCTGCCCACATCAAGGCTGCAGGGCGGGAAAGGATCAGAGCTATCTGGAGAAAAGAGGGCCGCACCAGCAAAAGGGCGCATGTTCCCGCCATTTTAGCGTGGGGAAAGGCTGCTCAGGGAAGAGGAACTTCAGCACGTCCCTCCCCAGCGTTCAAACACGCCACCATACAGAGTCCCACTGAGGAGCATCTGCTACTGCAGCGGGAACAGCTTTCAAACGCCAGCATCGCCCATATTAAAGCACGGTACCCCCGCACCGAAAAGAGAAAGGCAAGGACTCACCAAACAGCAGGTGTCTCCGGAGGAGAAGCAGAGTCCCACAGATGCAGCAGCCTGTCGCCTAACTGGCACACAGACAAAAGCACAGCACTAAGACAGGGAAACCCTGTACTGCCCGGTCCTGTCAGAAATCTTCTTGGTTTTTTGTTTGTTTTTTTAAACACTGAATGAAGGCAAAGGAGCTCTCTTGGTTTTTTCTTTTTTTTTTAACTGGTGAGGAAGGCTAGAGCTCTAAATACCGGGAGGCAAGGGGGGAAGGGTGAAGCAGGGACCCAGAAGACTTAGTATGCCCCCAAAGTCGGCACCACCAGCCAAATACCCCTAAACTCAACTGGCCCACAGGACCCAGGAGTATCCCCAACAGACAAATCCAGGAGCTGCTGAAATGCCGTCCACCACCTGCTGGAGATAGAGATGTACTGAGGTGAAGGAGGAGCTGGCTGTCTGGTATCACTGCCTTCAGCTTTGTATTCTCTAGCACCACCTGCTGGTAGATGGACACAACCCACCAGTTCTCGGATTCATCTGCTGCATACGTTAAGGAACTACCTATACCAGAAATGGTTTTCAAGGGCAATGATGCAGAGGAACTAAAAGAAATCTCAGTGAACCTGGGAGACATACCTGGGAGAAATTAGAGTAGTAAATCACCTGGACCATATGGCATGCCCCCTAGGGTAATGAAAGAACTCAAGCGTGAAAATTCTGGTGACTGAGGCAAGGCACTCAGTTAGCATGGAGCTCCTATGTAGGGCTGTACAGTAAATCAACTTTCTAATAGGAGTATAGATGTTCTAGGTAATACTGCAAAATTTATTATGCTGCTCTTTTCTGGACAGGCTCCATGAACGAATTTTGAAGTTGGTGCTGTTATGGCATGGTAGATTTTCTCTATAGGAACGGAGTGATTTTTGTGGAGTTACTATGCTTTCAGTACTGGTGAGGGTTTATAATATATTGCAATTGCTGAGATAACAGCAGAATATAAAATTATTTTTTATATGTTGAGTTCTATGAGGTAATCTCTTAGCTCTGCTTTCTACCCCTTGTTGGGTGAGCAACTGTTTTAGCTGCAATATGTATGTATGTTCAAAAAGAAAAAGCAAGAATATATATATACATATATACACATATACATAAATATAATACCATGCCAATCCAGTGTGTAATTCAGATACCATAATTAAACTAATATAATTGTTGTTGCATATAAACAACATTGCAAAGGGTTTCCTTGTGGGTTTCATTCTAATTTTTAGCCTGGAGTTTGTTGCTTTTTCTTGGGGCAACCACTTGTCCAGGATTCTAAGAGAGGACATGTCCTGCTCCTTAATTAGAGCTCTGAGGAGGGCACGTCTTTTTGGATGACTGTAAAGAGGGGGGTGCCATTTTATCCTTCATCTCAGACAGCAGATTGCCTTTAGCTGCCCAAGTCCATGTGGTTACAGTGGGATAAATAAAACACAGCAGAAACTACCTGTCCTGAAACAAGAAGCCTGCTTCCTGAAATGTGTGCTGAAAATTATTCTAAATCTAGTCTCCTGAAACTTATTGGGCTGGAATTGTACTGTCCAATCCTCTTCCACCCACCAGAAGTAAAAACAAAGTATGGAACCGATAACTTGCTGGATCTCCTCCTCCTATCTGTTCCAATTTAAAATATAAAACTGTGACCAAATGCTCCGAACTCCCTTCTCACTTGCTGACTCAGTGTGTTACCATTTTTCTGGCAATAGTGCAAGGTTATAGATCCCCACCCCTCCCTCACAAGGAAGCGTAGTGAGAACATCAACAGCTTCTCCCATGCCCCATGAATCAAGAGGGTGTAAGCCTGGATTGTCTTTCCAGATAGCCTTGGGAGCATTTTTTAATGAATTTGATAAGTTCAGATAGATCAACACAGTCATAATGACAAAGATGTATACAGTACCTTCAGTCCAGGTAGACCAGTCAGTCCAATCTCTCCTAGTTCCCCCTTTTCACCCTGTAAAGAAATATTAACTATAGTTAGGGATATAAAATCTTTTGGTATGCCCCAGTTTATAATGAAATGATTGTTATCTAGTGCTCCTAATAGTCCACATACAGTTTGGAAACGAACACACTCAGTTAATCTCCTCAAAGATGCAAGAAGGTCTTTATAATGAAACCCCCTACTGTCTACATGAATGCTACATACAGCTTGATATATAGTAATCTATTTTTAATATAAATCAAGTGTCAATATTTTTTACCCTAAATTTGAAAGATGTCCAAAATTAGTACAAGGATTAAAAGTTTCACCTGAAAAAAAAAAGGTAAAATTATGTATAATCATACCTGATAATTTTCTTTCCATTAATCATAGCTGATCAATCCATAGACTGGTGGGTTGTGTCCATCTACCAGCAGGTGGAGATAGAGAGCAAACTTTTGCCTCCCTATATGTGGTCATGTGCTGCCGGAAACTCCTCAGTATGTCGATATCAAAGCTCCATCCGCAGGACTCAGCACTTAGAGAATTACACCCACGAAGGGACACTCTGCCCAGCTCACCACCGCCGAAACGGGGGAGGGGAATTAACCCAGCTCATCCCCACACAAGTGGGGGAGGGGAATCCGTCCAGCTCATCCCCGCGGAGCGGGGGAGGGACACCACACCCGCCGATGCGGGGGGATCTGGCTTATCCTGCAACCGCAACCGCGGGAGGAGCTGACTGACCCTAACACCGCCGAAGCGGGAGGGGTACAAAGCTGCCCTACAGCCGCACGAAGCGGGAGGGAGTGCCGGCAGAATTTATGTCTCAATCCAGCCCCGTAAAACGGAGGGGAGAGGAATGCAGCAGCTCACTGTAACACAAACTCGTCTCAACTCTTGAAGAATCCAAGTGAAAGAAGAACTTGAACACGAAGTCCTCCTGAAGTAACTGAAGGCTAAACTTGAACCTAAAATTCAACCAGAATATAAACAGTACAGATATCTGGGAGGGGCTATGGATTGATCAGCTATGATTAATGGAAAGAAAATTATCAGGTATGATTATACATAATTTTACCTTCCATATCATCAAGCTGATCAATCCATAGACTGGTGGGATGTACCGAAGCAGTACTCACCCAGGGCGGGACATAGAAATCCCTGACCTCAACACTGAAGCTCCAAACCGGGCCTCCGCCCGTGCAGCCACAGTCAAACGGTAATGCTTGGAGAATGTATGAGCCGAAGCCCACGTTGCCGCCTTGCATATCTCTACCAAGGAGACAGATCCGGCCTCTGCCATCGAGGCCGTCTGAGCTCTCGTGGAGTGAGCCTTCAGCTGGATAGGCGGCACCTTCCCCGCGGCCACATAAGCCGCTGCAATGGCTTCCTTGACCCATCTTGCCACTGTAGGCTTAGCAGCCTGCAGACCCTTACGAGGACCTGCAAACAGGACAAACAGATGATCCGATTTCTGGAAATCATTGGTCACTTCCAAGTATCTGATGATGACTCGTCTCACATCCAGATATTCAAGAGCGGAGTACTCCTCTGGGTAGTCCTCCCTACGAAAGGAAGGGAGACAGAGCTGCTGATTCACATGGAAGCGAGAACCAATCTTGGGCAGGAAGGCAGGCACTGTGCGAATAGTCACTCCTGCCTCAGTGAACTGCAGAAAAGGCTCTCGACATGAGAGCGCCTGGAGCTTGGAAACTCTTCTGGCTGAAGTGATAGCCACCAAAAAGACTGCTTTCAACGTCAGGTCTTTCAGAGATGCCCTCGACAAGGGTTCCAAAGGCGGCTTCTGCAATGCTCTTAGCACCAGGTTGAGATTCCACGCAGGCACCACTGAGTGCAGAGGAGGGCGCAGGTGATTAACTCCCTTGAGAAAGCGCACCACATCTGGCTGCGAAGCCAGGGAAGCACCCTTCAGGCGGCCCCTGAAGCAAGCCAGAGCCGCTACCTGGACTTTAAGGGAACTGAGCGACAGGCCTTTCTCCAGACCTTCTTGCAGGAACGCCAACACTGAAGAAATTGGAGCAGTGAAGGGAGAAAGTGAGCCTGCTTCACACCATGCTGCAAAGATACGCCAAACCCTGGCGTAAGCAGTAGAAGTAGAGCGCTTCCTCGCTCTCAGCATAGTGGCGATGACCTTGTCTGAGAAGCCCTTCTTCCTCAGACGCTGCCGCTCAATAGCCAGGCCGCAAGACCAAAGGGAGAGGGATACTCCATCACCACGGGACCCTGATGTAACAGGCCCTGCTCCACTGACAGCCGCAGAGGATCGTCGACTGAGAGCCTGAAGAAGTCCGCATACCAGGGACGTCTGGGCCAATCCGGACCCACCAGGATTACCCTGCCGGGATGCTTTGCCACCCGGTCTAGCACCCTGCCCAACATGGGCCAGGGCGGGAACACATAGAGGAGCTCTTGTGTCGGCCACTGTTGGAGAAGAGCATCTACTCCCAGGGATCGAGGGTCCCGTCCTCTGCTGAAAAAGCGCGGCACTTGGCCATTGGCCGATGACGCCATCAGATCTAGGCTCGGCTGGCCCCAGCGCTTCGTGATGTCCAAGAACGCCTGAGCAGATAGTTGCCACTCTCCGGGCTCCAAGGTATGGCGACTGGGAAAGTCCGCCTTGACATTCATGACTCCGGCAATGTGGGCCGCTGAAAGCTGCTCCAGGTTCGCTTCCGCCCACTGGCAAAGACTCATGGCCTCCTGGCTAGAGGGGCGCTCTTGGTACCTCCCTGGCGGTTGATATAGGCCACAGCCGTGGCATTGTCCGACAGGACCCGTACAGGCTTCAACACCAGTACCGGGATGAACTCCAATAACACCAACCGAATGGCTCTGAGTTCCAGGAGGTTGATAGACCACTTGCCTCTGCAGGAGACTAGAGCCCCTGCGCTGTCCTTCCCAAGCAGTGGGCTCCCCAGCCCATCAAAGAGGCGTCTGTCGTGACGACAATCCACTCCGGGGTCACCAGAGGCAATCCTGCAAACAACTTGTCTGTCTGCGTCCACCAGCTCAGCGCCTTGCGCACTGCTGGGTCCACGGGAAGGCGCACAGCATAATCCTCCGACATCGGAGTCCAGCGCAGCAGCAGAGATAGCTGTAGTGGTCTCATATGAGCCCTGGCCCAGGGCACTACTTCCATCGTGGCCGTCATAGAGCCCAACAGCTGCACGTAGTCCCAAGCCCGAATAGGAGAGGCTACTAGGAACTAGTCCACCTGAGCCTGAAGCTTGACAATCCGATTGTCTGGCAGGAACACTCTGCCCACTTGGGTGTCGAATCGAACTCCCAGATACACCAGGGACTGAGTCGGGCGCAGCTGGCTCTTCTTCCAGTTGATGATCCATCCCAGGGAGCTCAAAAGAGCAACTACCCGGTCCATAGCTTTGCCGCACTCTGCAGAAGAGGGGGCTCGGATCAACCAGTCGTCCAGATAAGGATGGACTTGTACTCCTTCCTTTAGCAGGAAGGCCGCTATGACCCCCATTACTTTGGAAAAGGTCCGCGGAGCAGTAGCCAACCCGAAAGGGAGGGCTCTGAACTGGAAGTGTCGTCTCAGGACTGTAAAACGCAGAAAGCGTTGGAGAGGAGGCCAGATGGGAATATGCAGGTACGCTTCCTTGATGTCCAAGGAAGCCAAGAACTCTCCTGCCTTCACTGCCGCTATAACAGAGTGGAGAGTCTCCATGCGAAAGTGACTCACTTTCCAGGCCCGATTGACCCCTTTGAGGTCGAGGATAGGCCGGACAGAACCTCCTTTCTTTGGAACCACAAAGTAAATGGAGTAACGTCCCTTGCCAATCTGATTTTTTGGCACCGGAACGACCGCACCCAGGCGGATCAGGTTGTCCAAGGTCTGCTGCACTACCACAGCTTGACCGGAGACTTGCAGGGAGAGAGTACAAACCCGTCTCTTAAGGGTTGGCAGAACTCTAGCTTGTAGCCGTCTCTGATGACTTCCAGCACCCACGCGTCTGAAGTTATAGTGGTCCACTCGCCCAGAAACGAGGACAGCCGTCCTCCAATCTGCACTGGGGCGTGGACCAAGGCCCCGTCATTGGGTACGAGACCCTGGGGGAGGACCGGAGGGAGCACCTCCGGGACGGCGGTCTCTGCGAAAGGAATGCTGCTTGGGGGAGAAATTCCTCTTGAAGGAAGAGGGGGCAGAGGAACCCGATTTGCCCGGGCGGTACCGATGGGCTTCCTGCAACCGTCCTCTGGAGGTATCGGGACGAGTACTAACCCGAGCCCTGACCTCTGGTAATTTCTTGCCCTTAGACGTGCCGAGATCGGTCACGATTTTGTCCAGCTCGACCCCAAAGAGCAGCTTGCCTTTAAAAGGCAATCTAGCCAGGCAGGATTTAGAGGCGTGGTCAGCAGACCAATGTTTCAGCCAAAGCCACCGCCGCGCAGAGACTGTCTGAGCCATGCCTTTAGCTGAGGCTCTCCAGACATCATACAGCAAGTCTGCCAAATAGGCTAAGCCCGATTCCAGGGCCGGCCAATCAGCCCTCAAGGAATGATCCGAGGGGGAAGCCCGCTGCACCATAGTCCGGCACGCCCTGGGCACATAGGAGCCGCAAACTGAGGCCTGCAAACTTAAAGCAGCTGCCTGAAAGGACGACCTTAAGGTCGCCTCCAATCTTCTGTCTTGGGCGTCCTTTAGGGCCGTGCCACCTTCCACCGGCAACGCCGTTTTCTTAGTCACCGCAGTGATTAAAGAATCCACGGTAGGCCACAGATAGGCCTCACGTTCACTCACAGCCAAAGGATAGAGGCGGGACATAGCCCTAGCCACTTTAAGGCTCGTTTCCGGGACATCCCATTGAGCCGCAATTAAGGTGTGCATGGCATCATGCACGTGGAAGGTTCTAGGCGGGCGCTTCGTCCCCAGCATAATGGCAGAGCCAACAGGGGCTGAGGGAGAGACGTCCTCCGGAGAGGAAATCTTCAAAGTGTCCATGGCCTGTAACAACAGGTTGGGCAAATCCTCTGGGCTAAAAAGCCACGCTGCAGAGGGGTCATCCGCTCCATCCGAGCGGGGATCTATCTCCTCCAAGGAATCCGCAAAGGATCGTTGGGAGACCTCAGACACGCTGCCCTCATCTACATCGGAGGAGACAAAAGTCCTCCAAGGCCTGGAAATCAACCCGAGGGCGTTTACCTCTGGGAACCTCAACCTCTTTATCCGAAGAGGGAGCAGGGGCAGCGTTTTGCATGAGGAAAGCCTGATGCAGCAGCAAAACAAACTCGGGGGAGAAACCCCCCAGACTGTGCACTTCCGCAGCCTGGGCAACAGCCCTAGACGCACTCTCAACCGGCGCTCGCAATAGCGGGGGAGAGACATGCTGCGCATCCAAAATGGCGTCCGGCGCGAAACTCCGTGAAGGAGCCGCGCGGGAAGAACGGCGCTTAACTTTAGCCGCTTTTGTGCCGTCGCCCAAATTAAGGGCGTTCATGGCATTAATGTCTCCAACCTCAAGGGCGGCCCCCGAAGAAGCCGTCCGAGCCGCGTGGCCGGCCAAGATGGCGGAGGCGAGGAGCGGGGGATGGGCGTTTATGGCGGGAAAAAACCGCCACGCCGGAGGAATGACCGGGACATTCATCGGTCACTAAACTATCACCCATCAAGGGCGAATCAGGTTGTAAAACCCCCGCATCCCCTCTAGAAGCGCTCCAGCGATCCGGGGAGCGACCCTTTGCGCCCTCGCCCTCCGACGCCATTGCCACGAGAAGAATCGGGGAACCCCCTGCCCGCTATAAAAAGGTAAAATTACCTGCTTGCCGCTCCGAGCTGTAACGAACTGGTGTCCCAGTGAGTAGCTGCAATGAACGTTTAAAGAAACGTCGAATTAAACGCCTTTAAAGACGTTTAAAAATTTTTTTTTTTTTTTTTTTTAAACGGAGCCAGCGGGAGGGGGGAGAAAAGGAGGGACCTGGCACCACCAGGTTTGCACTTGCTCAAAAGAGCCCTCAACCCCAGGCCTCAACAAAACCTAAGGATTAGGCTTGGAGGCCTAGCCAGAGCTGCTGCTGTGTGTGACCACCACCTGCTGAGATAGAGAACATACTGAGGAGTTTCCGGCAGCACATGACCACATATAGGGAGGCAAAAGTTTGCTCTCTATCTCCACCTGCTGGTAGATGGACACAACCCACCAGTCTATGGATTGATCAGCTTGATGATATGGAATGCTCCATTAGTTGAACTCTACCACCTCTGTTTTTATAAGCAGTCTTCTCTCCTTGATCTTTGTTCCAATGAAGGCTTGTGTTAACCTCCATTTTGAAAGATAAACAACTTCCAAAACTATGCAATTGATTTCTAAAACACATTCTGATTCTCTAAGTGATGGATGATTACTATTATTTTATTTGTCATCTATGACTACGTGTATGGAATTTTAGTTCTTTCCAAACGTGAAAGTTCACTGCACTCTTAATAAATCTACTTCTGCATTGTGAACAGTAAGGTAAGATCTGTCTTCTAGCCACACTATATTAGGTGCAAGTGAATGTCAAATTGAAAAAGGGAGAAGTTCAAAGGGAACAGAATGCACAACAGCACCAGCCAGGGTTATAAGCTGAGGGCTTGTAAGAGGATTCAAACCTTCATAAATATGCTTTCGCTCTATTACTTTCTTGTAAGGTTCCCTAGGCTCCTTGTTGAGAGGTAGTATATTTTGAGAATACAATTTAGTCTCAGTGGATGAAAGAGAGTGATTGTGTATTTGAGGAATAGTTTAATAGTTAAGGCATCAGGCTATGACCCAGTGAAGCAGGATTCAAATCCTGCTTTTAACATTGATGATTCTTATGACTTTATATAGGGTCACTCCATTCTCCATTGCCTCAGGTACAAATTAGGTTGGAAGCCCACTTGAGTAGGGAAAGAAACTAATTGTAACTTGTCTTGAACTCAAATTTGGAATAGACGTACTAGTGGTTAGAGCACCGGTCTTACAATCTAGAGGTGGCCGGCTCAAATCCCACTGCTGCTCCTTGTGATCTTGGGCAAATCACTTAACCCTCCATTGCCTCAGGTACAAACTTAGATTGTGAGCCCTCCTGGGACAGAGAAATATCCAGTGTACCTGAATGTAACTCACCTTGAGCTAATACTGAAAAAGGTGTGAGCAAAATCTAAATAAATAAATAAATAAAATCTAAAATCCAAATACCTAATCAAAGGGGATTGTTATTGGCAGTGGCGTAGGAAGGGGGGCGTGAGGGGCGGTCCGCCCCGGGTGCACGCGCTCGGGGGGTGCCAACCCCGCTGGTTCCCTGCTCTTTCTGCCCCGGAACAGGTTACTTCCTGTTCCGGGGCAGAGAGAGCAGGGAACCAGCGGGTCCGACGCAGCTCCGAGTGATGTGCACTCGGGGCGGATCGGCCCTCCCACAGGTAAGAATGTGGTCCGGGGGGGGGGGGGGTTGCGCTCCGGGGGGGGGGGGGGGTGCCGCAGTGCCCTCGCTACGGCACTGGTTATTGGTATATGTATTTCTTCAGATGAGACATGGAGTCAGCATCAGACTGACCATTTGGGCACCCAGGCAGTGCTCGAGGGCCCAGAAATGTGGGGGGCCAAGTGCCTCTCCTCCACATGATCCAGCATCTTTCCTCTGCTCCTGGTACCTGTCAGCATCCCATCTAAGTCATCCCCAGAAAGAAAAAAACAGTAGCAGAACCTGCTGCATAGGCACTCTGCATGGCTCATCTGGTCCTGCCTCCAAGTGTACATCAGAGGGAGGCAGGGCCGCCATGAAGAATGCTTGCATGGCATTCCAGCAAAGGCATAGCCTTGGGTGGGCCTGGGCTCACCCAATTTGGGCTCAGGCCTACCCAGCGGCAGTGCACCTTGGAATTGCTTTCTCTTCACCTGCCCGTCCTGCAGTCTGGCATATCTTCTCTCCTCCCCCTACGTCTATTAAAAGGCCTTGCTATAGAGTCACTGGCAGCGGTAGCAATTCCCACTCACTTGGAAGCCTTCCAAGTCATGGCAGAGGGAAGGCATTGGGGTCAATAGCAAGCTGTGTGTTGGAATCGCTAACAATCATAGGCGCCCCGTATAAGAGGCTTGGGGAGGCTAAGCCTCCCCAGCCCAACCCTGACCATCTTGTGTTTCTTCTGCTGCCCACCGTCTCCATCGTCATTTTTACTGCACTGAAGAGTTCTGCCTCGGCACCGGCAATTCAGAGTCAGCCTTCTGCCAGCATCGGGGCTTTCGCTTCAGGCATGTCTCACTCCCTCCCAGCTCTGCAGAAAAGAGGAAGTTACGTTAGAGTCCTGGACGCCCCTGAGGAGAAGCCCCAACGCTGGCAGAAGGCTGACTCTGAGTCTCTGAATTGCCGGTGCCGAGGCAGAACTCTTCAGTGCGAGACAGCAGGCAGCAGAAGAAACAGGGAGAAAGATGCAAGACTCCCAAAACGAGTGGAAGTGAGGCCTTTGTAGCCCAGTAAGTAAACAAGGAAGCCAATTTGGTTAATGTGTTTCCCCAGCATGACATCCTCACTGCCTTCAGCCCAAACAAAACAAACAAACTTTTGAGCTGCTGCATCCAGGTGGTTCTTGATTGTTGATCGTAACAAGGCTAAAGCTGGGGCACTTGGAATCACATTTTAATGTCATCTCATTTGTAGGAATTAGCATTTTAGATACACAACTGGATTATTCTGTTTTTAGGCATGTTTCAGGGACAAGTGGTTTTATAGGTCAAAATAAAAATAAATATTTTTTTTAATGCAGATCTCTTTTGTTTAAACATAACTAAATGGGCTATAAGCCCCTAATGGTGTATTAGGTTCTGCCCAGTGTAATATTTTTGGTACAGTAAAGTTCTGAGTGTGTTTTTCCACAAAGATGTGCATAGTGTTTTGCAGTTGAGCGATTATGGTTAGTTTATGCTTTGAGCAATCACTTTATTCTTTGACATATGATACATATTTAATATCTAAATTTAATAAAAGTATTATGACTTTTATTTTTATTTATTTTTTTTCTGTGTGTTATCAGACAATTATGGATTTAAGCTCCACCCCTGGCCCCATCCCTAACTCCACCCCCTTTAGCCTCCCCAAACAGTTGGGCCACCGACCGCCTATGCTAACAATAATGGAAAAGTGTGTTAAGGTAGGCCGGGGGAGAGGGAGGGTGATGCCAATTGGGGAATAGGTAGAGGAAGAGAGAGAACTGGTGGAAAATGGGAGGGATGGAATGAGTGATGAAGGGAGATGGGGGAGTAAATCTGGATCTGGGGGTGAAAGGAAGGGTGAGAGAGAGAGAAAGAACTTGTGGATAATGGGAGGGAGGGAGAAATGTTGGACCTGGGGTACAAGAAGAGAAGGATAGAGAGATGATGAGGCTAAGCAATGGCAGAGAAGGAGTAGAGAAGACAGAAGTTGATGGACATAGGGGTGGCCTAGAGGGGATGACCTGTATGAGTGGAAGGGAGAGGAGGAGGAGAAAGAAGTTGGATCCAGGGGCAGAAAGGAGTGAAGGAGAGATGCTGGATACTGGGAGGGAAAGAAAGAGATGGAGAAATGCTAGACCATGGGGATAAGGAGTAGGAGGGAAGAGAGAAGGGACAGGAAGATGCTGGGTGTGGAGTGGAAGGGACAGGGAGATGTCAAGTTAGGGTTGGAAGGAGGGTGAGAAGGAGAGAAAGAGGGAGCAGGTGCTGGACTACAAGTTTAAGTTCAAGATTAATAAGTTTTGATATACCACTCATGGCGGAAGGGTGAAGGGAAGGAAAAGGAGGGAGACACTGGGACTGGTAGAACCATGTGGGTGTTCCTAAGGGTGTGGGGGGGGGGGGCAAGGAAATGAATGACAGGAGGATAGTGAATACAGATGGTAGAAATTGGTAATGGGGAGTAGATGAAAAGTGGAACAGAAGCCTGAGGAAGGACCGAGATGGGAAATGGAAAGAGAGAGGAGGAGATGGAAAGTTGATAGGTAAGTGAAAATTAAAATGAAGAAGAGTGAGAGAGGATGAAATGTGAGTGGACACAGAGGGAGCTACTGCTTGCCCTGGGATTGTTAGCATGGAATGTTGCCACTATTTTGGTTTCTGCTAGGTAGTTGTGACCTGGCATGGCCACAGTTGGAAACAGGATACTGATCTATATGGACCATTGGTCTTACCCAATATGGCTATTCTTTTGTTATTACAAGGAAAGAGCTAAAAAGGAAAGATCAGTATGTCAGAGGCAGGTGTAGTGAGGGAAGGGAACAAGACAGGAGAGAGGAGAAAATATAAATGGACAACAGACACTGGAAAGAGAATTAGCAGAAGATAAACAGGAAACCAGAAAAGAGAAACTAGGAAGAATAAAATGTCCAGACTACAAAGATAGAAAATATATTTTTTAAATTTATTAATTGGAATACGTTAGCTTTGGGAAATGTGCATAGCAAATGTCTTTCCGTCCCTGCATGGAGTCTTTTGAAAAACAAATAGAGAACAGAACTGTAGACTAGTCTGCTCTTTAGAAGGAAACTGGAACTAGAAGAGAAGCTTAGTGTTCCTTCTTCATGGAGAGAAGGGGTATACTAGTCCAGTTCCTTAGATTTGACACCTAAATCTACCAAGACGTACTGCAATAACATTTATGGGAGTGCTACCATTCTAATCTGAGGAGAGGAGAGCCAACTTAATGGGCTGCCAAGACTGCAGGATAGAAAGAGAGAATCTATAGAAGCAATAGGAGATCCCATAGGTATTCTGAAGGAAATCTTGTAGGCAAAGGAAGCTGAAGGTTTGAAATATAATAATTCTAGACAAACTCTTTGCATCTTGTTTGCATTGTACTGCTCAGCTAAGGTCTTCTTGTAGCAAGAATCATTTGACAGTACTGAAGAATCTGGGAGAGACTTTATGGGATAATAATCCTACTGCGAAAACAAAAATCAAACCAAATAAAAGTGAATAAGCTATCCCAAACCTAAACTAAAAATAACAAGGTTCATAAAAATTACTTTAGGAACCTTGTTATTTATTAGCTATACTTTTTTTTTAAATTTTCATGATAATCCTATTGCCCCAAGAGGCTCAAAGAGCCTAAGCCAGCGTTTCCCAAACTGTGTGCCACGGTACCCCAGTGCGCCATGGCAAACTCACAGGGGTGCCGCGGGCATTTGGGAGTTCACATGCCAAGTGCTAGAACAATGATTGGTGCAGTATCGTTCACTTTCCTCTCTCCACCACCCACCCGCTCGATTGCTGCTGGCTGGCAGCAGTGATGTAAGATGTCTTTGGCCTGCCTCCGAAGCCTTCTTTGTACAGCATCCCGCCTACGTGGGAACAGGAAGTGGATCTACAAAGAAGGCTTTCAGGGCAGACTGAAGGCAGCGCTTACACATTGCTGCCTATGCCAGCAGCCTGGAAGTTTGGAGGCCTGTGCCTGCCCTAGGACTTTGCCTGCTCACTACTCAGCTGTCAGGGAGGGAGGACGGGGCTGCAGGACATTATGTTGCCTCCCTCCTGTGCTCAGGTCCGGGCTCTTCTTCAGGAACAAGGTAAAAAATGGATTATAATGGATTAGAAAGGGGGCATGGGTTGGGGGGAGTAGATGGTACATGGGGGAGAGAGGGAGAAATATTGGACATGATGTGGGGCAGGGTGGGGGGGGGGGGGTTAAGACCGGCATGGCCGAGGTGGGGGGCACGAAAAATTGCTCAGACACCAAGGGTGCCGCGAGCTGAAAAAGTTTGGGTACCACTGGCCTAAGCCAAGAGAGAGGAGATCTGGGAGATGTGGTAGTGTGGGTGTGGCAGTGGGCACAGGCCCTTCACATATACAGGCAGCAGACAGTTTAAACCAGAAGCAAAAGTATGCATTATGCTTTTATTCATGCAGTTGGGTTCACTGTATAACATAGGCCTGTCTTCTCTCTCAGCCAGACATGTCAATTTAACATAACTAATCCTTCAGTGTAACCACCACAAAGGTCTCATCTCTAATAGGCCTGAAAGATGCAAAAAAAAAAAAAAAAAAAGGGTTCTAGCAGTCTCTGAGCCTTGTATAATAAAGCCTGTTCTACTTTGCAGGCTGTAGTGCTCAAACTCCTTATCAGCAAAGCCCCAGCTTAGGCTAGCCAGGCTTGCAGGCTTCTCTCAGCTATGGCTAACAGGAAGCAGAGGCTAGCTTGGCTTCAACCACTATGGGCAGGGCATAGGAGTTTTCCCTCCCCACAGGACCTCCCTGGCTTTCCCATGCTCAGATTATTTACTCTTCCTGATCTGGGCCATGCTGTCCCCCTAGGCTTCCAAGGTTTAGGTCTGTTAAAGTGGCCTGGGGAGGATGTACCTTAAGAGGAACTAGGGTTTGCCTAGGGACTTCCTCACAGGAAAGTACTTCATTAGATGTCCCTGTGAATTCAAAGAATCTTCAGCATGATAAGAGTCAGAGTGAGGAAATGCTAGAAGTATGTTGTATTGTGTCCTTACTTTAATAATTTTAATCGGATTGGAACAACCATCTGATGGTATTAGTAGATTTATATTTTGCTTTATTTCTGGTTCACATTTGAGGGGTTGATCCTGTATTTTGATTCTGAAACACTAGTTTCCTCTCATCAAAAGAGCCATCAGGGCTGTGCTGAGTTTCTCTGGATCTCATCAGTGTACAAGATTGAAGAAAAAGGTTATACTATGAAGCAGAATCAGGACACAGTCACACCTTCTCTGCATTACCTCAATTCTTCTGCGAGTATTTGCTTTTGCAAAAGGGACACCCTGTCAGACTGTCATAGTAATGCTTGAATGTTTTCACTTATATACACTGTCAGCTAGCACATTTGCTTATTTCCGATCTGAGGAAGAAGGGCAACCTTCGAAAGCTAATCAAGAAATGTATTAAGTTATGTCCAATAAAAAAGGTATCATCTTATTTTCTTTTCCATGTTTTATTTTGTTTGATTTCTATTGATAACCTTAAGAGTGGACTAACACGGCTACCACACTCCTCTGCAAAAAGCCTTCTTAGTCTGCTGTACTTCTGTTGTATAACCACTTCTTTCAAAGATAGCTCTACTGGTAACTGTTTCAAATATGGGTATTTAAAACAATGGGACATTGTTTGACTATACACAAAGCTTTCAAAGCAATCGCATCACACTAGATTTGTTATTTATCATCCATCATGATTTAGACTCTGCCAGACTGTCATGATCCTCACCATAAGAGTGGCTTGGCTTTCAGGCAGCAGCTCCATGGAGAAGCTCTTGCATTAAATAATGCAGCAGTTAGTCTGTTGTTTGACAGCCCTGAAGATTCTGTCTCTCCTCACAAGACCTTTGGAGTTTTTGACAGCTCAAATGCACATACATGCCAATTTTCAAAAGGTCTAAGAATCTATATTTAAGAGGTGCTAGGCTTTTGAATTAAAAACATATCCTGCATGAGTCCCTAAATCATAGCATCTAGGCTAGTGGTGTGCTAGTACATTTTTAACAGTGGGCTTTCCCTCTGGGTGTAGCCAGCCCTGCAATTTGTGTGTGTGGGGGGGGGGGGGGGGGGCAGGGGTGGACTTGAGGGGCAATGCACGACCTCTCTCCCCCCTCCTCTGCAGGTACATTACGCATACCTTTACTGAAAGGGATGCCGAGCCCCACTAGTAATTACACTGCCACTGTTCCCCACTGCTTATTTCTGGCTCTGAGCAGCATGCAGAGATTTCTCGCACACGGTCACAGCATACGCAAGACGTCTGCTGCTCAGAGCCAGAAATAAGCAGTGGGGAACAGTGGCAGTCTATTTATTTGGCTAGCGGGGCTTGGCATCCCTACCAGCAAAGTAAAAGGGGGTTCAGGAGGGGGCCTGAGCCCACATTTTGAAAGCTGGCTGTTAAAGTAGCCACAGGGGGCCTAGTTTAACAACTGGCTCCCAGAATTCTTAAAAACTTAACAAACAGCTCTTGTGAGCTGGTGAGAGCCCGCTGCAGCCCACCACTAATCTAGGCCATATCTAGGTGCTCACACAGAAGGTCACCCAGCACCCCATACCCCATGTGCTTCCAAAAAAAAAAAAATATATATATATATATAGACTACAGGATCCACTTCTCCTGCTTGAAAAATGTGAGAGAGCTGTTCTTCAGTGGGGTGTGTTGTGGGGGTGGTTTTGTTTTTCCTTTTTGTATGGGACGGGTCATGCGAAGAAAATACCTTGTTATAAAAATTTAGAAGTACTATGTTAGTTACTTATTTGTACTTGAGAGTCCTAATAGTGCATTGTTTTATAATGAAACGTTGTTAGCCAATGTTGGAGGCTTTGCAAAATGTGGGTTTTTTGGAGGTACTTTGTAATGTCTCTCATTTCATTTAATAAAGACGTGTATAAAATAAAAAAAAATGTTTCCCCCACTTCTAATCTGAGCCCCCAGAGTCATTAATACTTACATGATTGAAATGCAGAAGCTCTCTTTATCACTCCCAGCTACTCCTTTAACTCTTAATGCTCTTTTCATTGTCAACACTTAAGAAATGTCTGAAGCCCAGGATGGAAGAAGATGGTCTCTTCCATTTCAACTAAAGTTTTGTTTCAGTCCTTTGACCGAACCAGAAAAACCTGCCATGTGAAAGGGGCACAACAAACTTGCCCTGCTCAGCAGCAACTCTCATTGTCCCATGCCCTACTGTTACATAGCAACCATTCACTGGCAGATACCCAGACCATACCACTTATGACTCCACTAATGGGAGTACCTGGAATCAACCATCTTGCATACATACAAACAAACAATCTCCTTGTGTGATTATTTTGTTGTAAATCCCAATGGGGTCAGAGTTGTTGGGCTGGCTTACTCGCAAATGTTTCCTTCTTTCGGAGATGGCTCAGGAATTTTGTGGGAGATGGAGTCTCAGTTGCTAATTCCAGCAAAACATAGAATACTAGTGGAACCCAGCCCATTTCCTCAACAATGAAACAGGCCCTAGAAAGGCTCTCTTGTAAGCGATTTTTTGTCTCTCCCCTGCCCTCCCCTCCCCTCCATGTCCAGCGATTCTCCTCTTCCCTGCCCTCCCATCCGTGTCCCGCGATTCTCTTCTCTCCTGTTCTCTCCTCCCATCCCATCCCATCCATGTCCATCGATTCTGTTCTGCTCTGCCCTCCCCTCAATGTGCCTTGATTCTCTCTTCCTTTGTACCTCATCATTTTCTGGCTGGTCTGGCTGGCTTCCCTTCCGTTGGTAACATCCTGACGTCAGCTCGCCTCCAGCGTTCCCTTCCCTCTCACTGTTCCGCCCTCTGACGTCATTACGTTTTGTGGCAAGGGCGGAGCAGTGAGAGGGAATGGAACGCTGGAGGCTGGCTGATGTCATGAGATGTTACGAACCCAGGCAGCCAGACAGCAAAGGAACGTTGGAGGTGCAAATTATTATATAGGATGTGTGACAAAATGCTGGCTAAACACAGACAGGCCAGTATTTAACTGGTGGCAGTCAGATTTAAAAAAAAACCCAAAACAAAACGCTAAATTAGCACCAGATATTCAGTGCTGGGCCATGTGTGGGCACCGGCACTGAACAGCTGGGGCCAACTAGCCAAGAGTTTGCTGCCTGGATTTATGCGGGTCCTGGACGATATTCAGCTGGGATATTCAGCTGAATATCTGCCAGATCCTGCTTAAAGTGATCAGTCTTCCTCCCAGAACCCCTCCCTCCTGACAGCAATCCCCTCCCAAATACCAACCCCCCCCCCCCCCACCTCCTGGACCTTGGCCTACCTTTACCTCCCTGGTAGTTGAGTGGGTCTTTGGGGACAGGAGTGAACCCCACTCGCTCCTGCCCCTAATGACTGCAGCTTTAAAATGGTGGCCAAGACTCTAGCGTTAGTCTTTCAGTTACCAGGACAAATCTTATGAATAGCAGGCCCTGATAACCATTACTAATTAGTTGGAATGTCTAGCGACGTATCTGGGTTTTGACTACTATGATGGTGCTTTCTGAGTTTACTACTCTGCCACCTATTCTCCAGTTTTCCCTCATTTTATAATTACCTTTTGTGGCTTTGGATTTTCCTAACTGACTAAGGGCTAGAAGGCAGGATTTCTCTGAGATTGGCCCTCTCAATGCAATACTTGTGTGGGTAGAGCTCATTGAACTATAACTGCAGCTATTTTCCCTCTGTCTCTGGCTTCCAGCATATCAGCTCCATAGCATACCTGTTCCCTGCCAGCTCCATTAAATAGGAGAATTCAATGAGGGCCTTTTGAACCCCAGTGCACTGTATCACAGCTCATAAAAATGTGGGAAATTACAGAAACAGAAAGATTCTTGAAATAAAAATAAACATACCACTTCGCCTTTTGCGCCTTCTCTTCCCATAGGGCCCGGTGGGCCGAAAGATCCCTGAAAATAAAAGTAGCATAAAAAGGTTTTAAATTTATTCACTATATTAGGTTTTATATCTTAACTTTTATTGAAGTAATATGATCCAGGTCACTAGAATGCCCCCAGAGATTTCCAAAATATCTGAGGAATTTACTGTTTAGCTTTGAGAAGCACAGTGCCACTAGCCCTGGTAGCTGCATTAAGTAATATTAGGGAATGATTGGTTAGCTGACTTTTTCACCAGGATTGTGTCAGAGGAGGCACTAGTGATGTCATCAAGGTTACAAAGTGAGAAGTCTGACAGGAACTCTTAATTTTTCCTCATTTCTGTCACCCAGAGATAAGCTGCCCACAAGTCTGAGTCTTGTGATGGCTGGGTCTTGAAGTCGCAAACTGGTTTAGGTTCAGGCAAGAATAGAAGATTTCTCAGTCCGATTCCTTTCCGGTAAGTTTCCAAGGGCTCCCGAGGAGCTGAGTCCTGGATTCTAGCCTAGACCTATAATAATAATCATTTCTCTAGCGCTACACGATGTGTGCAGTGCTGCTCACAACCACATACGAGAGAGTCCCAGCTCAAGAGCGCTTACAATTTATTAAAGACAGAAAAACAAGACAAATAAGGAATTAGGGTGTAGAGTTACCCTGGACAAAAAGTGGAGAAGTTGTGGTATTTTGCCTGCTTTTTACCTAAGGAAATGTCAGAGGTATATGGGAAACCAATGATTGGTGGTGGCTGAAGTCCACTGGGGGAGAAGATGTGGTGTGTATTCATTCAGGGTTGGAAGATATCCCTTGAATTCATGAAATGAACAGGTCCATTGCTATAGTAGGATTCGTGATGAAGGGTCTAGTGAGTGGACTATTCAGCCAAGGTCTAGCTGTAGCAAGGGTCACCAAATAGTACTGAAGAATCTGGGAAAGACCCTGTCGGGTGGTAATCCTATTATCCCATGAGGCTCAAAGTACCCGACCTAACATAAAGGAGAAGTGGGAGAGTACTTAATCAGCTTCAGTTCAAAGTATGTGATAGAGCTGGAGTGAGGAAATGCTTAAAAGGAGCAGTTCTGTAACTGGGGGCTTCAAGTTAGGTGCCTAGATGCAGAGCGCTGAGAGCTAATTCTATAACAGTATCTGGGCACCCAGATTCCATTACAGAATACTAGCATAGATTGGCATCTATGCGCCTCACATCAGGCACACCTACTTATGCCATGTGGATAGCAGGCATAAATGCGTGCGCTTTAATGCGGTACTTTAGGGCTAGATTCTATATATAGCAGAATTGAAAAAGGTGCAGCGAAGGGTGACTAAAATGATAACGGGGATGGGGCGACTTCCCTATGAAGAAAGACTAAGGAGGCTAGGGCTTTTCAGCTTGGAGAAGAGACGGCTGAGGGGAGACATGATAGAGGCATATAAAATAATGAGTGGAGTGGAACAGGTGGATGTGAATCTTCTGTTCAAGCTTTCCAAAAATACTAGGACTAGGGGGCATACGATGAAACTACAGTGTAGTAAATTTAAAACAAATTGGAGAAAGTTTTTCTTTACCCAACGCATAATTAAACTCTGGAATTCGTTGCTGGAGAACGTGGTGAAGGCGGTTAGCTTGACAGAGTTTAAAAAGGAGTTAGACGGTTTCCTAAAGGACAAGTCCATAAACCACTACTAAATGGACTTGGGAAAAATCCACAATTCCAGGAATAACATGTATAAAATATTTGTACATTTGGGAAGCTTGCCAGGTGCCCTTGGCCTGGACTGGCCGCTGTCGTGGACAGGATGTTGGGCTCGATGGACCCATGGTCTTTTCCCAGTGTGGCATTACTTATGTACTTATATGGTGATAAAAAAATTTCTGCCTAGATGTATTCTATAAACTGTGCCTAAATCTAGGTATAGTTTATAGAATACACCTAGCGGCCATGACTGTGCCTAACTCTAGCGCATCCATTTATGCCAAGTGGATGTAAATACTGGTGCCTAAGTTAGGTGCAGAGAAGTTATATTCTATAACCGTGCAGGTAATTGTTTGGAATGCCCATGACACGCCCATTCCTTTTTTGGCAGCGCGCATTAGAATTTATGTGTATCACTTTACAGAATACGCTTAGTGAGTTGTGCGCCTAAATTCTAATTAATGTCAATTATTGCTTGTTAATTGGCAATTATCGGCGCTGATTGGTTTGTTAAGGGAATTAAATTGCATGCACAAAATCCAGAATATGACCAGATTTGTGTGTGCAATTTCAGTTGCTCTGTATAGAATCTGGGGGTTAGTGTGTAACTTACAATAATCTCTAAATTACACATGTAAACGTTGGACATGCCCTTGCCCTGCCCATTCTCTTCTCTGTGTGAATGCCTCCTTGAATTTATGCGCTAAGGTAATTTTTGCGCATATGTTATAGAATACCACCAAGCATGTGGCTAGCACGTAGGTGTGTAACTGTTACAGACAAGCATGTAAATGCTCAGTTCTGTATAACTTACCGCATGCAGCTACCACCTTACTTCAAGCAACTTATTATAGAATGATTAATAAAGGCTTTTCCTAACTAATCGATCAGAAATGGTCACTTAAACTTACTTATCATTGATTACCACAATGCCCAATGTAAGTTTAACTTAATCTCTTTCACTGAGAGATATTTTTGAGGAAGAGGAAAAGACTTCAGCAGATCTGAATCCATCCATCATAAAAACCTCCCTTTCTCGTATTGTCTATTTTTTTATTCTATTACTGTATTTTATTCTTTTTATAGTCCCATTACTTTCTCAGTGTAACAGATATCCAAAATTAGGCAATTCAGATTACAAGTTGCTCTCTCAATTTTATCAATATTGACAGCTGAATACATCATTAAAACAGCAAAGGGAGAAAAGAAGGTTTTTATGACTGGTGATGGTTGGACTCAGATCTGTAAGTCTCTGAGCTACTGAAGTCTTTTCCTCCTCCTTGAAGGTATCTTTCAGTGAAAGAGATTCATTTAAATTTACATTGGGTATTGTGGTTTTCATAACTAATGAAATTCTTCCTACAGAAGGGATTTAGGAAAAGTAGACTGGTTGAAAGATGCCATTGTGAGAAATCCCCAAGTTTAATTGTGCTTTCCAGAGATTTCTTAAATGTGCACTCTCAAGGGCGACCGAAGGCAATCTGCCGCCCGAGGCAGGGATGAGATGCCGCCCCTGCCCCCAGTCTAGCATTTCCCCCCTTCCCTCCTTAACCCTCTTGCCCGTGTTTACCTCTTTTTTTTCAAAAGGTGGCAGCAATTCCCATAGGTTACCCTGCCGTGGTGCCATCAGCACCAGCCTCTTCGCTACTGCATCCTGCCTCTGAAGAAACAGGAAGTTACGTCAAGAGGCAGGCCGCAGTGGGAGAAGAGGCCGGTGCCGGTGTCAGGCAGCCTATAGGAATCACCTCCGCTGACACTGCACTGCCGCCCTTTGGAAAAAAAAAAACCAAATAAGGTAAAGGGTTGAGGAGGGAAGGGAAGAGTGCCACTCCTGGAGCATGCCACCTGAGGCCCTCCTTGCCTTAGGTGGCCGCCACTGTGCACTTTATCCTGAGACACTGACTGAGGGCAGGTGCAGGGCACCATTCTAGATGCAGAGTCTTTCGCAATATCTTGCTAGGGCACCAGCTAAGTATTTACTCAGAGGGCAGAGTGCCACCTCTACAGCTATCATAATCCCTTCTTACAAATGGGCCAGTATTTAGGCAAAGGCAAAACAGGTTACTATTTAGGACTTCAAATGCTGAAGGCACCAAATACCCATGCTAAAAAGGAGCCTGCTCCCCTTTTCTTTAAAGGGGTATTGCCATGACATGTCAACCTGCTCCACCAGAATTTGAAATCCAGCACTGCTGCAGTGCTTGTTTTTTGGAGGTTCTCTCTCAAGTACTCATCAGGCATAAAACTGCTCAGCAACTGAGGTGCCATGGAATTCAAAAACCAAGGAACTATGACTATAACAATATTACCCAAGCTTTGAAATTTTCAGAGGCCAGGCCTTCTGCTCTACATTCAAGTAACTATCTCAGGGGTTCTCAAGCCAGTCCTCAGGGCACACCCAGCCAGTCAGGTTTTCAGGATAACCACGATGAATATGTATGAGATAGATTTGTATATAATGGAGGCAATGCATGCAATTTTATCTCATGCATATTTATTGCGGGGTATCTTGAAAACCAAACTGGCTGGGTGTGTCCCGAGGACTGGGTTGTGAATCCTTGGTCTAACAGAAGGGGGTAGTGGGTAATTCCAGTCCATGCCAATAAAATACAGCTATTTTGAAAAATCAGAGCTGTTTGTAGTTTTTGAGAACTGGAGTTGGTCATCCCTAGTCTAATAATTGGAGTCTTCCAAAGTAGAACAATGGAAACACAACCTACCTTCTCTCCTTTATCGCCTTTTGCTGCTGCTGTTCCTGGCTGGCCTTTCTCTCCCTAAAATAAAATTATAAAAATCAGAAGTTATAAACATGGAGCAACTGAAGTACTGATATGCGGTCTGATACTTGCCCTTAGGGCAAAAGGACCTGATATACTGCCTTTCTGTGGTTACATTCAAAGGGCTTTATGTATTATATACAGGCACTTATTTTGTACCTGGGGCAATGGAGGGTTGGGTGACTTGCCCAGAGTCACAGGGAACTACAGAGGGAATTGAACCCAGCTCCCTAGGATCAAAGTCCACTGACACTAACCACTAGGCTACTCCTCCATTTTCTTCTACTTTTATGCTTCCTACAAAATAGTAGGCATTCATTTTTATCATTCAGGTGGACAAAAAACAACCATAACATCTTAGTAACCACCATTGGTTTTTTTTAATGAGGAAAACAACAACTCAGCAGCAGTCATCAAAGTAGAACACTCAACCTTTTTAAAAATGTGAACAATTCTTTACGTAATTAAAGAGGTCCTTTTGTTATGGTGCATTGGGCAGTTAGATGGTAATTCCAGGCCCACCGGGGGGGGGGGGGGGTTTCCCTGGGCCTAGCTTCCAGAGGGAGGGAGGGCTGGTGCCAGCAGGTGGCGTACCAAGGGGGCGGGGCGGGGGGGGCGGTCTACCCCGGGTGCATGTCGTTGGGGGAGGTGCCGCGCACCTGTTGGCTCTTCGTTTTCATGCTCCCTTTGCCCCGGAACAGGTTACTTCCTGTTCCGGGGCAGAGGGAGCATGAAAACAAAGAGCCAGCAGACGCGCGGCACCCCCCCCCCCCCCCCCAGCGGCGTGCACCCAGGGGGGGTTCTTTTGCCGGGGGATCAGGGGTTCTTTCACCAGGGGGGGAGTCGTGCTGTTCCGGGGGGGGGGGGGGGGGCGCTGCACCCGAGGGGCGGGGCGCATCGGTGATCCGCCCCGGGTGTCAGCCCCCCTAGGAACGCCACTGGTGCCAGCAATGGAAAGGCTGCGTGATGCCAGCATCTTTTCCTCCCTTCCAACCCCTCCCCTTTTCTAATTGCCCTTAGGAGTGATTGAGATGGGAAGCTTCCAGTGGCAGGCAGAAGGCTGGATTGGTCTCCTGCTCTTGTGCCAGATTATTGTGCTATTGCATTAATTCTTCTGCTCTGCCAGCCACGGGTCCTTTCCTTCCTTCCTTCCTTCCTTCCTTCCTTCCTTCCTTCCTTCCTTCCTTCCTTCTTCTTGCCCAGTGGTGTAGCCAGACAGTCAATTTTGGATGGGCCTGAGTCCAAATTTGGTGGGCACAACATTTTCTCTGCCCACCTTACCCCCTCCTCAAAATATAAATAGATTAGCTAATGAAGATCCCCAAGCTCTGTCAGCTGAAGACTTTCTCTGAAGGTGGCCTGAGCTCCCTTTTACCAAGCTCGACAGGCAGCAGCAATGTCCCTAAGCCACTAATGCCAGCACCCCATGCATGCTTAGTTGTCAGTGGCTCAAGGATGCTGTCACTGACTGCAGAGCTTGATAAAATGGGCTATCTTTGGAGGAAGTCCTCAGCTGGGGAGGTTTGGGATCCCTACCAGTTATACAGCAATGGTAAGAATCAGTGTTAGACATGCTAGGGCTCAGGTGGGGAAAAAGGAGGGTGCCCCTCCCTGATCCTGTCTCCTCCCTGCCTTCCCTCCAATTTCCCCACCTGCAATTACTATCACACCAACAGACCCTCACCAAATACAGAACAAGGGATTAGAAATAAAAATATTTAGACAAAAATTGAACTGGAAACCTCAAAAAGTTAAACTTAGCATGTACTGCAACACTGGAGAAATAAAAACAGAAATGCATTTCCTTTTCTACTGACCACAATACAAAGACATTTGCTATGCATATTTCCCAAAGCTATAATATTTCATTTAAAACATTCAAAATAAAATGCTTTTTTTTACCTTTGTGGTCTGGACATTGTATTTTTCCATTATATTGGTTTCAGTTTTTCTTTTCTGCTTTCCTGTCTGTCATCTGCTAATTCTCCTTCAAGTGGCTGCTATCCATTTGTCTTTTTTTACCCTCACTATCCCTGTCTCTGCCATTTTGATCATTCCTCTTTAGTTCTTTTATTTTTTTCTTTCTGCCTCTCTGTCAACTCAAATTTCACCCTCTCTCACCCTTCTTCTCCTATTGAGGCTTCTTACAAAACAGGGTGCCAGCATCTGAGCTAGGGCCATTCCTCTTCCCTGGAACTCCCCTCAGGTACTGCTGCCAAGCCAGAACACTCTGGGAGGATCCTTGCTTGGGACCTCCCTGTTCTGTTCTGCCAGAGGACTTTTAACTTCCTGTTCTCTGCTTGAGCCCCGCCCTCCTGGCCAGACAGGCTAACAAACCTATTTTTAAGGTGACTCCACTTCAGTGAGGGTATGTTCCTAAGGAAACCCTGCCTTACACCACCTACTCCCTCACTAGCACCTAAATTTAGGAACCAATTGCATACACTAATATATAGAATAGGCACACTTATGGGCGTGAATGATTTCACAAATTGGCATTTACATGCAGATGTACTAGGTGCTATTCTATAAAACTGGTTTGCTAGTCACATGGGACTAGATTCTATATATAGTGACAGAAAAGTCTATGTGGAAAAAAATTATACCTAGGCGTATTCTCTAAAGTACGTCTAAATTTTATAGAACAGACTTAAATTTCCATGCAATATATAGAATACGCCGAACAGCTCTCCATGTGACCAAATTTGGTTGCACCCATTTACTTGGTGTAAATCCTGATGCCTAAATTAGGCGCAGATTGGGTGTATTTTATAATAATGTGTATAGATTTTAGAAACGTTCACACCCCGCCCATGGCATGCCCCCTTTTCAACTATGCATCTTAGAACTTAGGCGCCCCATGTTACAGAATACACTTAGCGAGTTGTGCGTGTAAATTTCAATGCCAATTAGTGCTGATAATTGCTTGTTAACATCCAACTAACAGTGCTGATTATCTAGTTAACCAATTAAGTTATGCGCATTGTTATAGAACACGCTTCAGTTTCCACGCAGATTTTCAGGCGCCATATATAGAATCCAGTGGATGGTGTGTAACAGCGAATGGGCTATAACAGTGAGCACAGCATGGGAATGTCATGGGCGTTCTGCCTAGCAATGTGTGCACCTTTTAAAAAAGTATCAAATGCGCACATTGTAGGGTGCACTTAGGCACACCAGTGTAAGCTGTCACACTTCAGTTTCGGTGCACCAAAGCAGCTTTGCACTATTCTATAATGGGTTAGTCGTGCCTGTGTTGGGTATTCTTTATAGAATAGCGCTTCAGACTAGATTCTATCTATGGTGCCTGAAAAGTCAGTGTATTAGGCGTGGTTTATAGAATATACCTAGCAGTTATGCCTGTGCCTAACTCTAGGTGCATCTATTTACAAGTAAAACTTGGTGTAAATACCAGCGCCTAAGTTAGGCACGAAGCAGATGTATTCTATAACTCTGCATGTAGATTTTCAGAATGCCCACAGCCTACCCATTCCACCCCCATCCACACCCCTTTTTTGGCAGTGCGCATTCAAACTTATGCACACTACTTTACAGAATATGCCTAGCAAGTTGCACTTATAAATTCTAATTAATATCAATTAGTGTCAGTAATTGCTTGTTAAGTGACAATTATCAGTGCTGATTGGCTTGTTAAATAATTAAATTGCATGCATGAATCCAGAATTTGACCAGATTTGCACACGCAATTTCATTCACACTATATAGAATCCGGGGGTTAGTGTGTATTCTGGTGCCCAACTTTGAGCACAAGTGCTTACACCAACCGAAACCTGGTAGAAATCCGCACGCAGCTCCCAAATTCTATAACACTGCACCTAATTCTTTGGAATTCCCCTGACCCACCCATGCTCCTCCTGTAGCCGTGTCCCCTTTTGGGTTGAATGTGAGAGGATTTGGGCATGGATCTTTAAAGAATCACGCACAGCCAGATCTGCGCTCAAATCTAAATTAGAGCCAATTAACGTCAAGAATTGATATCATCCAATTATTGATTAATGACTTGTTAACTAATTTTCTTGCGCATGGATCTCAGGATTGCACAAAACTTTGGGTGCCATTTATAGAATCCAGGGGCAAATGTTTTGGTTCTGCTCCTTGGCATTAAGAGAGTCTCTCTATTTATCCTACACCTTCTGGAACATAGTTTCATTTAGAAAAATGGTTGAAGCTGGAACATGGAAAAATGTGTGCATATTTTTCATTTATGCAGACACTTTTAAAATGGCTACCACAGTTGGGATTTTTATTTTCCTCCATGCGCCTCACTTTTCATTTGTCATCATTACATTTTGTCTGTCATTTAGACGCTCACAGCCAGATGATCAGAAGCCTTGCACTGTTCCAAAGAGCACTCTAAAAATAGCACTGGAACAGCGCTATGATCAGAGCTAATATCATGCAAGTATAGGCACACTATTATATCTCTAATCATAGGGGAAAAGTGCAGGAGGATTGTGCCTGAGCGATATTTCCACGCTTATTTGACAGGTCCAGGCTGTCAAAAGCCCGGACCTGTCAAATGAGGAGTTGGAGGTCTGTGGAACCACCAGACCTTCGCCAGCTGCCACCCCAAGCCCCCCCCCCCCCCCCTCCAGACAGCAACACATGGGCTGGAGGTCTGGCAGACCTCCAGTCCCCCAAACCCTCAAGATGGCCCGGGATCTGGAGGTCCAGTGGATCTCCAGCCCCCCTAACCCCCCAGCACCCAAAAAAGAATCCCTGGTGGCCCAAGTGGACTGCCGCTCCAACCTCCATCCTCTTTGGTGGTCTAGTGGAGCCCTTCCCCTCCCCCTGTACCTCTTCGATGGAGGAGGGAGTAGCACACTTCGTCCTCATCTAGAACCGCCTTCAAAATGGCAGCACCCTGCCCAGTGCATCCTGGGATGTGCTGGGTGGGCCTTCTCTACCATTCTGGGAAGCACTGGGCAGGGCAGGGTGCCACCATTTTGAAGGTGGCACTGGATGAGGAGGGAGTGTGCTACTCCCACCTCCACTGGAGAGATACAGGGGGAGAGAGGAGAGCTCTGCCAAACCACCAGGGAGGATGGGGCTTGGGGTGGCAGCCCACTTGGGCCACTAGGGATTCTTTTTTGGGTGTTGATGGGTTAGGGGGGTCTGGAGATTCACTGGACCTCCAGAACCCTGGGTCCTCATGTCCTGGACCTCCTACCCTCAATGTCGCTGTCCCAGGGAGCGTGTTGGGGCTTGGGAGGGCACTAGGCCACCAGGGACTTGATTGCTTTTGGAGGGAAGTTTGAGGGCCTGCAAGCATGCAAATGCATGCTGGACAGGGATCCCCATTCCTCCCCAATGTTCCGCAAACCCTAACACCAGCTCTGAGCTGGCATAAGGTTTGCTGCGGGAGCAGCACCAATGTGTGGCATGCTGCCCACTGAGCACTGGGGAGGAATAGGTAATGCCCTGTTTAGCATACATTTGCATGCTAATTATGTTCAGAGCTGGTGAGTGCATTGTTACATGTGGTCACCTGCTCTGATCATCAGGTGGGAGCAAACGCGGGTGCTAGTACAGTTCTACTGGCCTCTAATGCCCATGTTTGCTTCTGATCATCGGGGCATCAGTTACCCCAGTCTCACTGTCCAGTCATCTTTTTAACTTTGTGTCATCTACAGATTCAATGGCCCTACTCATCATCATCACCACTCCTTTTTGCAGATCAATAATAAGTGTTAAAAATACCAGTCCCAGCAGGAAGCCCCAGAGCACCCCACTATTTACCTTTCTCTGTTGAAAAGACTGACCATTTTGTCCTGCTCTGTTTATCTATCAACATTGTCTCTCGTGCCATTACTGTATAATCTTCTGAGGTGTCTCTCAGGAAGGACTATATCTGGGTTTTAAAAAGCTTTGGACAAATTTCTGGAGAAAAAGTCCATAGTCTGCTATTGAGACAGACATGGGGAAGCAACTGCTTGCCCAGGATTGGTAGCATGGAATGTTGCCGTTAATTGGTTTCTGCTAGGTACTTGTGACCTGGCTTGGCCACTGTTTGGAAAACAGGATACTGGGCTAGATGGACCATTGGTCTGACTCAGTATGGTTACTCATCTTCTTATGTAAAAATTCTCCTAGTTTAGCTTATTGGTACAATATAATCTTTAACAAACATCAAGCAACCTTATTGACTTTTTTGGGTGTATCTGTCACACCTTGCCCAAGCTGACCATTCCTATTCAATGCTGCCATTTTTAAGCAGATAGCACTGTAGCTTGTGAATGTACTGTACAAATAGCAAAAACGTTTTGTCATGTGTATGCATCACTAGGACTCGCAAAAGACCATTTGCATATGCGGAGTAACATCTATCAAGATCAGACTTATTGATGGTCAAAACATCCTGCAAAATTAGGAGCAATTACAGGGAGAAATCTTTTTTTAGTTAGTTTAATCACAGTACTAAATTTGGAAAGAAGAATGTCAACAGAATATACTAGTGACAAAGGAGACACTTGCCAGTTTTTTTTCTCAGAGATGTTATGACAAAAGCATGCATGACATATGACTGGCTCCATATTTTATTTTTGGAACTATCAAATATTTCTGTTCTTCAAAAGATACAAATAACACTTCCATCCCCCCTCCAAAACCATTGTAAAGGGGGATTTGTATCCTTTATAGGGCCTGATGAAATAAAATGTCAATATTCATACTGTTTTTTTAGCATAATTGTTTTTTACTTACTCATGCTTTATAAAAATGAGTCAATACCCGAAGCATAATCTACTTGTATGCAAATGCATCAGACATTAAGAAATCCATCCTAACATAAAAGCACCTTAAAACCCAAGTAAACATGTGTGCTAAACTTGGAACAAATCTATGTCTTATTGTGTGGTAAATACAGTTCTGTAAAAGAAAAAAAGGGGAGAGGGATAGTAGCCCAATGACGAGGCCTCTCCCTACTGGGAAGTCCTTAAGTCCCAGCTTGCACAAAGAGCCACACTGAGTGGGCCTCCAAGGGGGTCCTCAATTCTCTAGTGGACCAGTGGTGGTTATCCTTCCCCTTAAAAGGTTCTTGGCTCCCTCCCTCCTCAAAACCATGACACTCCAAAATCGAGGTGGGAAAAGATCGTCACTTGTTCCTTCCCCACTGCCTCCATGTTGGAAAAAAAGTGCACATGGCCTTTAGTGCTATATCAGAATGTACAACTAGGGGGTCAGCCTACCAAATAAGGAAGTGCCTCTTAGTTGGAAGACTGACTTTGCAGTATGCTGTGACACACAGGGCCAGACATCACTGCATTCCAACATGCTCACCTTTTCTGACTCTGAGCTCTAGGCAAGTAATAATCAGGCATATGAATTATTTCCTTGTTCACACTGGCTCACAATCTGGTAGTATTTGAGGTACTGAAGGGTGAAGTGACTTGGCCAGGGTTATAAGTAGTGCCAGTAGAAGAAGCAGGATTTGAACCCTGGCTTCCTTGCTTTGCATCCTGCTTCTCTAATATAGAGGTGCCAGGGCACAAGCAACTAGAAATCTCTTCTGTTCTTGAAGTGAGGGTGAGTTGGGATTTAGGGGGAGGAAGGGCTGTCGTAAAGGTTCAGATCTAAGGTTGAAGTAAAAAAAAAAGAGCCACAATGTAATGCAGTTTAATATTTGGAGTAATTTAATGGACCTGACCACACAACTTTGCAGTACAGTTGTTTTACTGTGGATTTTTCCATGCTAGAAACCTTACTAATGCCAATGTGGTGAAATCCTGAGTAAACCACTACAGTGAAGGATAGAGCAGATTATGACATCATCCTCTCAGTCACCTGGGAAACTCTTGATAAAAAGTTCAAGACTGGGAGTGACAGCATGAGAACCTGATCTCATGGCTTTCTGAAGAATTTTAGAAAATCACTCTTTTCTCTAAATGACTGTGGAGGTTGACTCTGTAGTGCTGTGTGAAACCAAGAGGACCCACAGGAAAGAGAGAGAGAGAGAGAGAGAGAGAGAGAGAGAGAGAGTGTGTGGTGATGATGGTGGTGGGGGTGGGGGGGTGGTCATCTGCCAGTCAGGCCTTAGGATCACTGTCCTAAAGTTTTCTGAGTGTCAAAATGAGCTTTAGAGAGTTACCAAAACAGTGCTTGATCCAGGAAGCCGTGGAAGTAAAGGAGAAAGAAATGGCAGTGAGATTCAAACTTTGGAGTATCAGGTGGGAGTCAGAGACCCAGAGCAGGCCTTGAGCATGGGTGCTTAATGTTGCTTCGCAAGGGCCTCAACTCAGTCAGGTTTTCAGGATTTCCACAATGAATATGCATGAGATCTATTTGCATACAATGGAGGCAGTGCATGTAAATAGATCTCATGCATATTCATTGAAGAAATCCTAAATACCCGACTGGGTAGCAGACCTCGAGGACCAGCATTGAGCCTAGAGGAAATTGGTTCTGGCTTTAACATTAGGCAGACCAGGCAGTCTTCTGAATGGACATCAAAGATCAATCAAAGCAAAACAACAGGTCCTGTCAGTCACACTGACTCACACACCCATCAGTGCACTTGTTCACTTATTATGCTTTTTGACAGGATTATTTTTAGGAGGGGTGATTTTGAGGCAATCATAGTGTTGAGTTTATTTATCAAAATCTCAGGGTGGGGAAAGAGGAGCCTAGGACCTAAGGATGTAAAAGTTATGTGAGGGGCAGAAAGCTTAAAGCTTGCATTGGCCCTGGCCTAGAGGACACCTAGAGCTATAGGAAGGGAAGAAGGGCATCCCAGAGTCAAAAGTATCTAGATGATAGGATCTAACCAGTATTCTGCTTTCTGTATTTTATGTTCCACATCTGTTGCAACATAAATGACCCCCCCCCCCCCCTTTTCAATATTCATGCCATTTACAAAGCACTTCTTTCATAATCATGTGATTTAGAACAGTGATGTCCAACCTCGGCCCTCGCCATTTCAGGTTTTCAGGATTTCCTCAATGAATATGCATGAGATCTATTTGCATACAATGGAGGCAGTGTATGCAAATAGATCTCATGCATATTAATTTGGGAAATCCTAAAAGCCTGACTGGATTGCAGCCCGACCCAGGTTGGACAACCCTGGTTTAGAAAATCTGTCCCCTCTCCTAAAAAATATCAGTTTCCTTGTATAGTTTTGAAAGAATATATCTTTTGCCCTAAATTTAAATTTTCTAAGGCCCTTAGATGGCGACTCCTGCTGTGAAGAACTAAGGCTGGTGCCGGGCAGACTTGTTTGGTCTGTGTCCCGTATATGGCAATCCAGTTTGGATGGACTGGAGAGGGCTTCAACAGCAACTTCAGTGGTTGAAACACGAAGACAGTGCCAGGCAGACTTCTACGTTCTGTGTCCCAGAAATGCCGAAGACCACGATCAAGTATTTTATATCACGTTCACTGTTGGTTAAATCATGAATTGAGAATGAGTGTGACTGTTGGGCAGACTGGATGGACCGTTCAGGTCTTTATCTACTGTCATTTACTATGTTACATACAAAACTATGCAGTGCAGGTAAACACATGCAACCTAGAGGAATGCCCTGCACGTAAATCTACCAATTAGATTTTGAAGTTCCCTAAGGAAGGCGTTTCACAAGCCTGTGCTTCTGTTCCTGGCCCTGTAGCTATACAGTTTCCAACAACTGCTGATCCAACAGCTAATTTAACTTTTCACACATCCTATATTAATTTTAGTGAAATCATTCATCTACCACAGCAATTACCAATTCACAATTCAATGACACTTTCTATAAGCTGTATCATACAGTGGGCAGTCTGATAAACAGTCTACAATGCTGGTATCTGATATCCCAAATGAACCACGGTGCAGCAAACTATGGGCGGGTGTATTGCTGTCTTTAGATCCTTTATCAATGGTTCAGTGATCACAACAATAATTGCTTTCTATGGTCAGAAAGAAAAGTATTGGACAGAGTAAGACCTCTGTATCTGTACTGACTCAAGGATTTGGCTCCCCCAATACCCTTCAGGTGAAATCCATTAAACCTCACTTCCATGGGCTGCCAATATATTAAGCTCTTGCTTATCTGTGAATCTGAGAGTGCCTTGCTTCCTTACACCAATTGACCAAAGAGGCAGGGTAGGGAAAAAAGGGGGGGGGGGGGATGAATTCTGTTAGTGAAGAATAGCCAACTTTAAGAAAAGAGACCACCAGAGAGGGTGGAATAAAAGGTATTATCCAAGGAGATCTTTGCAAAGAAGTTAAAGTTCAGGCAATTAAACACTGCAGGGAAGCAATTCTTTCTGTTCACCAGTGGTCCCTTTGGGAATGTTCTATTGATTTCAGGTGTAGTTGCTTAAATAGAGAGGTGTGGCAGCCATGTTAGTCCACTTTTAAAGGTAATCAATAGAAATAAAACAAAATAAAACATGGAAAAAAAATAAGATGATACCTTTTTTATTGGACATAACGTAATACATTTCTTGATTAAATTTTGAAGGTTGCCCTTCTTCGTCAGATCGGAAATAAGCAAATGTTGGTAGATGACAGTATATATGGGTGAAACATCAAAGTATTTCAGTGACAGTCTAACAGGATGGGGGTAGATAGGTAAGAGACAGGAAGAGTCGGGTAGATGAGGGACAGGGAAATATGCATGGAGATAGAAGGGTAACAAAGCAGTACAATTTTATGGTTTACAATGGGCTAGAAAACCCAGATCTTTGTTAACTCCTGTCTGGTGGGTGTCAAAATATTTAATCATTCTGACTTCAAAGGTCTTACGTTCCTGTATTGTTTTAAAGTTCCCTTTCAGGATTCTTACCATGAAATCACTGGTACAGTGTTCTGGCTTTGTAAAGTGCTGCCCCACAGAGGTGACATCCTGATTGGTACTAGCATTTTTCATATGGTGTCTATCCAGCTCATTTTCGAAAGTGATCGCCGGCCATCTTCCGACACAAATCAGGAGATGGCCGGTGATCTCCTGAACCCGGCCAAATTGGTATAATCGAAAGCCAATTTTGGCCGGGTTCAACTACTTTCCATCGTGGAGCCGGCGAAACATCAAGGGAGGGGCGTGTCGGTAGGGTAGTGAAGGCGGGACGGGGTCGTGCTGACGAGATGGTCGACTTCGCCTGATAATGGAAAAAAAAAAGCCAGGCTTGACAAGCATTTCGCTGGCTGTATTTGGTCCCTTTTTTTTTCACAACCAAGCTTTAAAAATGTGCCCTAAATGACCAAATGACCACCGGAGGGAATCGGGGGTGACCTCCCCTTACTCCCCCAGTGGTCACCAACCTCCTCCCACCCCCCAAAAAAATTAAAAAACTTTTTTTTGCCAGCCTCTATGCCAGCCTGAAATGTCATACCCAGCTCCATGACAGCAGTGTGTAGGTCCCTGGAACAGTTTTTAGTGGGTGCAGTGCACTTCAGGTGGACCCAGGCCCATCCCCCCCTACCTGTTACACTTGTGGTGGTAAATGGGAGCCCTCCAAAACCCACCCAAAACCCACTGTACCCACATGTAGGTGCCCCCCTTCACCCATTAGGGCTATGGTAATGGTGTAGAGGTGTGAGGAGTGGGTTTTGGGGGGATTTGGGGGGGCTGAAAAATGACTCTTTGAACACTCCTGTTCCATTATGTCTTGATTAATATTATTGCTATTATTATTTTTGCCTTATTTTTGTCTTTTCATTCAAAACATATTCAGAGGAATATTTCAAAATGTCAGTCAAGTTTGCTCAAAACAATACTACATTCACAGAGAATTGTTTCTGTGAATGGGTTCATGCACTAACAAATTTCCATTGCAAACTGACTATAGCCCAATGCATGGTAAATGACCTCTCAGATGTTTTATTATCTGCAGTCCTGCATATAACGGGCAGAGTTCTCATGAAATTCAAAAACAAAAATCATAGTTATGCCCATATTTTCCATACATGAAGACATTTTTTTTCAAATACCATTTTTCAAAGCAAAGAACCTAACCTTATTTGATGGTTATTGTTGTTAAAATTTTAAACATGAAAGCAGGGGAAGGCCTGGTAGATCTGCAGTTCAACTTGAGAGACCTGAATTGGATATAGGCAAGCTGTCCTTTGCAACGAAATGGCGACTGGTAAACCTGATGTCGGTGCTGGGCAAAATAGTGGAATCTATTATAAAGAATACAATTACTGAATACATAGACAAACATAGTTTAATGGGACAGAGTCAGCATGGGTTCAGCTAAGGAAAGTCTTGCCTCATTTGCTTCATTTATTTGAAGGTGTGAATAAACATTCGGATAAAGGTGAGCCGGTTGATGTAGTGTATTTAGTTTTTCAGAAAGCTTTTATAAAGTTCCTCATGACTCCTGAGAAAATTAAAGAGTCATGGGATAGGAGGCAAGGTTCTGGTGTGGATTAGGAATTGGTTATTTGACAGAAAACAGAGGTTATGGTTAAATGGTCATTTCTCTCAATGGAGGAGGGTGAACAGAGGAGTGCCGCAGGGATCTGTACTGGGACCGGTAGTATTTAACATATGTATAAATGATATGGAAATCCCTGCCAACCCCAACTCACCTGTACCTTGAGACAGGAGAAGGGAGTAGCTCTCTCTCCCCCTGCGAACATCGCCTTCAAAATGGCGGTACCCTGCCCGGTGCATTGTGGGATGTGCTAGGCAGGGCTTCCCTATCATATAAGGGAGAAACTCCCTCCTTCTGCCTCAAGATACGGGGGGGGGGGGGGGGGGGATGGGTTGGAGTTGGCAGGGGGCTACAACAAGGGTTCCTGAGTCCAAGAGTAATTGTTAATGCCAGAGTGCGTAAATTAAGTAGTATTTGGTTCAAGAGGTTAAGTGCCAATACTATTGGTGTTTGTTTATATTTGCTTTAAGAGGTTAAGTACTTGTGTATAAGAACTGAATATCTGTCTATATATAGATTTGTGTAAATAGTTAAATAAAGCCTGTTTAATTTATTAGCTAGCCCTATTTACAGCAGTCTTCTTGGATTTTTCCTGGAGGGAGAAGAGGATAATCCCACCCGCTAACACTTTTCTTCCCCAGGTGGAGGCATCGAGCGCCAAGTAAGTAAGGGACCGATGGAGACTGCCTTCAGGAGGCTCCAGTTAGGTCAGGTCCTGAATCCAGGAGCGCCCAGTAAGGGGGTGCTATAACTGTGTACGTCCACTTTACCCACAGATGCTCCTTATGAGCTTGGGCAAGTCCCTTACCCTTCATTGCTTTCAGTACCACTTTAGACTGTGCTTGAATAGGAACTTGCCTTGAGTTCAGGTTTGGAAAGTTGCACCTCATCCCAGCAAGAGCCCTTATTCCATCCACACATGCCATTTGGAAAGAGGAAGACTGCCAGCAAAGTGATGCAGTTCACGGACAGACATGTTTGGTTAGTCCCGATTTCTTGAGCTTACATCCCAATGCACCATGATATCCATAGACCCCGCTTCCATCTGTGCAAATCAGTACTGCAGTTACCATGATGCATTAGAACGGAGTTGGCAGAGATAGACGACTGATTTAAAATCTCTCTCATTGAACAGGGTCATTAGACATCTCTGCTAGAAAGAAAAAGCACGGCCGACCAAAAAAGAAAACTAACATGAAAATAATTGTTATTTGTATCCATCAGGAAGAGGTCCGTAACAAACCCTATTTTAAGAGAGATTCCTGTTACTCTGAGCTGGAATCTTCTGGTGACCAAATATGGACATCAGACCATATTTGAATTTTCAATTTCCTTTTCTCTATGCAGTGTGTGTTACAATAAAATATCTTTATTCTATGACATTATTCTATTTAGTCCCTGCAGTGCAGACTGAATTATTGCTCAGATATGATTAGTCTTCTAATGATATCAATACATTTTATTGGTTGATGCTAGCAGTGCACACATACACACTAATATAGTTTCACAAACACGCAATACACATCAGGCACAAATCAACTAAAAAACAAACAAACAGCAAAATCTTGCATTCTTTCCAAGCCAGTAATGTGTAAGATTTTGTTTGTGATTAACTGAGGCTGGAAATGTTCACTGTGGATTTATGACCCCTCCAGAGTTATGATCTCCTCACTCAGGGGGCACAGTGGCAAGCCGGGGCTTGTTTCCTCTGTCTGGAAGCTCAGCCTGGCAGCTCCCTCTGTGCTGGAGAACTTTCTAATCAACCAACTGGCAGCTGCTTGCATTTCTGAAACTGGCTGTCTTCAAAGGGTGCTCAGCGAGACCAGTGTTTTCTACCTTTACATCAGTCAGGTTTAATTACTGGCATAGAACCAG